>NW_013952448.1:353965-363669 GCF_001266775.1 Austrofundulus limnaeus
GTTGTAAATTATAAATCCCTGAAACTAATTAGATTATATAGTATATTTACCTGAGAATCAAGCTTACCAGCACATTATCCGTTTAGTTAAGCTCGTTGAGRACTCAGCAGCTCAGCAGCTCATGCGTGTGGCCAAAATGAAAATAAATGAGGGCTGTAGGCCAAATTCAAGAATATATAATACATAAAATGCAAGTACTTTTTAAGTAAAGTTGTTTTTTTATGATTAAGCTAGCAGCCAGTGTGGTGGCCCACTTTTTTATTTTTATTTTATTTTATTTTTGGCTAGGCAATGGATGTGCAGAAAATCTGACGTACAGTTGAGCAGTAAAAGCTCATGGGACTTCTCATAAATTAAAATTTTTGTAGGCCTATTTTTGATCTTATTAAATGTGCAAATCTAGATGTATGCTTAAATTTAATCTAAATGTCTAGTTACTTGTATTTTATGTTAATTTTAAAATAAAGAAGTGCCATGAGTTAAGCACTACAGCCCTTAGTTGGACCAATTGGAAGGATTAAGTGGAAATATAGTGTTTCTACATAAAACAGGAGAATACAACCTAGTAGCCAGGACAACTKCTGGTGGGCCAAATCAAATGGCGTGGTGGGCCAATTTTGGCCCGCGGGCCCCACTTTGGCCACCTCTGGTTTAAATGTTTCGTATCTAAGAAGTGGAAACACAGTTTGAGTTACTTTGACATCACTTTGCCCCTTTTTCTAACTCCTTTCCTGGCTGTAGTGAAAACTTGTTTCTGTAAGGATTAGCTGGCAGAATGACCCAGGGTGCAGGCAGAATCCAAAGTGCAAAGAAACAGTTTATTTTTACAWAAGAGGGCTGACAAGAAGCTCAGACAGGAAACACGAAGACATGAGGAGACATACACACAAGCTGAGGTAAACAGCACAATGATCTGACGCAGACTGAACACAGGACAGAGAATATAAAGGCAAGCTCATTAAGGACAACAAGAAACACCTGGAGGAGACACAAGAGGAAACAGGTGAGCATGGGAGGGGCTGGAGCGGGGCAGAGGTACACAGGGGAACACTGAAACACTAAAAAAACTAAGGAAAATGAACACAGATCATGACCGTAGCCAGGCTATTATCAGGCTTGGACAAGTACACACAACTATTTGTCATGGATGGTAGTTGCAAAACCCAGAATGCCAGAAAAACACTTGAAGATGTAAAACAAAACCACAACAAAAGGTGCTGGTGAGGCAGTCAAAAACTCTGTTCACAAAAACCTGGAACACAGGGAAAGTAGATGGCGCACACAAGGGATGGACCAGGAGGACAAGAGTCGTACTAATGCTGACCTGAAAAACTGAACTGAGGGACGAGAACATAAAGAGACACTATCCAGAGAATCTAAATTACACACACCTGTCAAACAGCAACAGGTGTGGGAGGAGCTGGGGAGGAACACTGACACATAAGAAAATCTAACAGAAAATACAGAGCCTCACAGTATTACTAATCACATTTACCAAATTGTTGCCTTTTTTTTTTTTTGCAAAATACAGAAAATACAATTTGATTGTTGTTGGATATAATCAGCTGGATGTAGAAGATCCTATATGACAGGAGTTTTAAACTCATTTACACTATAAGTGTTATGGTGGCCCTCAAAGGGCCAGTTGTAATTCATTTAAAGCTTTTCTGTTTAACTTTGACAAAACATGAAACGACACATTCCTCATCTTTTGCAATGGTTGAGAGAGCATTGCTCTCAAAATATAACTGAGCTCTATGTGGTATTTTGTGCAAAGAAACAGTGCTTAAACATGTCCTCTTAGAAACACTGAAAAGTATAAATATAAAAAAATATAGAAATACTATTAAAATAAAAGTATTTTTCCTCAGATGATTTTACTCATTGTTGAGTTGTGTTGAATAGAATTCTAAATTCTGAAGTCTCCCACTTTCCAATGGGAAATTATCACTGAAGAGTTGTTTCAGTTTAAATTTACAACTTGTAAGTGGGAAATTTCAATTTCCCCATACAACTGGGCCTAAAATAGCTACTAAAAATGCAGCAAATTGTAGATTTTACACTGCAAATTTTTGATTTKATTTKATTTATTTATTTAACAGGAAAAGATTATTAAAAAATCAAGCCTGACTCAGCATAATTGCTGTTTTACAGCAGGTTCCTGTTCTGCAGCACATAAAACACTCAGAAATACAGCATCACAATCACATCATTATACACCATACACACAAAGACAAACAAGCATACCAAATTTCAGGAAGGCAGCATTTGCAAAATAGGACTTCTAAATATGAGCACAACAAAAAGTGTCCAGCAGATGGCAGACAAGATTCTTCTTAAAGGGCTGTAGTTTTGAAATGGACTTTATGTTTTGAGGAATGTCATTCCATGCTTTAGTATAAACATAGAAGAAAGACCTCTGGCCGTAACAGTTTTTAAAAGTTGGTAATATCAGTTGTCCTTTTGTAACAGATCTAGTTGAATGACCACTTCCAGAATTTGATTTGGGCAGCAATGCACAGAGAGTTCCATAATTGGTACCTTGGAAGATCTGAAAATATAAATTAATACCACTATACAAAACATAATTCTGAAAAGTCAAGGCATCAGACAATGAAAGAACGGTACAGTGATGAGTCCAACCAGGAAGTTTTTTATGAATTTAGCAGGCCCTGTTGTAGAGCCTCRCTATGGGTTCTAAGATTTCGTTTGTTCTAAGAGACCAAACAGGTAAACAGTACRACATGGTTGAGAGTATAATGGCATGAAGATAGATATTTGAAACAGAAGATGTCAGATTGGATCTAATTTTTGAATAAACTTATAATTTCTGTTTCAACTTAGTGGTTAAGACTTGTACATGATCACGATAAGTCAAATGAAAATCCAAAGTAATTCCAAGATATTTGTAGGTAGTGACAATATCAAGGGGTTTGTTTAAAAAAGTGAGTTGATGTTATGATTTTTGTCTGTGTTGTTTTTATTTTTAGTTTCTKTCATGTTCATGTTTCCTTCCTCCTGTCTTGCCCTTGCTCCAGCCCCACCCACTCACACCTGATCCTCATGTGTCTCCCTCAGGTGTTTTCTGTTAGTAATTGTTGTCTGTGTATTTAAGCCCAGTCTTGTCTCTGTGTCATTGTCTGATCATTGTTTGTTGCATGTTCATGTTGGATTCTTGTTATGCCCTGGCTTTCTTGTCCCTGTTTTTTTTTGTTAATTCTCTGTTTTTGCCACCATGTTGGCTTTTTATTTAATAAATTTTTGTTAAAACTTTCTAGCCTGCCTGTCTGCCTGCAATTGGGTTCACCCTGCCTCCTAGTCTTAACAGTTGATTTGTTATATTGAAATGTCTCCTGGGTGAGGAAAAATACATGCACACAGTTTTTTTAACATTAACTGACAAAAGATTATCTTGAAGCCAACCATGAAATGTCTGAAGATTTGCTTGTATCTGACTGTTAATAGATTCAATATTGAAATCAGACAAAATTTTGCAGACTTTTGAACYGTGCACCTCCATGTAGTGGTGGGATGCAATCATTTTGTGGGTAAAATGATTTACATGCATTATGGAAGATGTGGTTTATGGTCAATGCTGGCTATAAAGCAGTATGTGCTTATTTTAAGACATTAATACATCTTCATCATATAAAAGGCTGTGGTAGGCCCTTATTTGGCCTGTGGGCCTTGAGTTTGACACGTGCTATGTAATGAATATTTGTTTTTTTCATGATGTAATGGTTAGCCAATAAACAAAAGGCAGTGATGCTTATTATAATATATTCAATAACTTTGACAGATTCTAAATAAACCATCTTAATGTTAAAATACAGATGTCGTCCAGATGTTTTTATTATAAATTATGTTAATTTTATGAACAGTTGATACAGCATGAATAAGGGTTTGGTCTAACGTTGGTATCGTTTGTTGAAGAAATATTTGTCCACTGCTTCACTGTTGCTGTGAGTTACTGTTTGTTGATGAAAATTTAAATGCAGATGACAATGTTTTTACCTGTGTGTGCGTGTGTGTTTGTCTGTTGTGTTAGCTCAATATCTCATGAATCACTGAATGGATAAACAACCTGCAAAAAGAAAATGGAAAGACAGTGGTCATGAGTTTCCTTAAAAAATATAAAATAAAAACAGCGCAGTGGAACAAATTCAACCCCTTCAAGTCTGGAGCTGGTTTTCATCAAACCATAAAAAATATGCCTCAGTGAGATGCATTCAAAATGACACCACAGACCTAAAATAACTTAAAAAAATATTCCAAAAAATCTCCCAGATGGTTTTAAGAACTAATATGGGATTTGTTTTTGAAAACATTTAGGCAGATTTACAGCATCACTGTCACGTCAACCCAACATTTAAAACRAATTTAAAACCTCACAGCTTTCAACAAACGATAAAAACAAAAACAAAAAGGAGCTTTGTCTGCTTGAGCATCTGATGAGGTTTCAGCCTCGTGCAACATTTTCAGCAGATGTTGTCAAGCTGAAAAGCAGCTCTTGGACATTTCAGGGCTGTTGAGTGATGGTTTTCAGCTGCTACGCTCTGACTCTGAGTAAATTCTAACCTAGATTAGTGACAGCATTCAGATCTGTTACAGTCACCTTGTTTATTGCTGTCTGGAAAAGCCTTTGCATAGCTTCTGCAAACCACCACACCCATGCCTCAAATAACACATACGCATGCAGSGCTCACACTCACAAGGACAGAGGGGAAGAAATTACATGTAGAAGGATTTAACTTRCCAGCTAACAGTGACTGCCGTATCTTTAGAACAAGTCATTTATGCTTTTGCATCTTAAATGTTAATTATGACCAACTCAAAACAGCTAAACACATCTATAACTTTGTTAAATATATGATACAATAATGGGTCATATTTTTGATTTATAAGGCACAACAGCCTGCCATACCTTGTTAATTACACAATACAGTACAATGACATGCCATATGGATGCCATACATTAAACATTATAAAATACAATGGCATGCCATACATATTTAATTATATGATTTATTAGTTTTAATTCCTTTTTTATTTTCAACATTTTCTTTCAGTTTCATATATACAACAAATTTTATGATCCTGCTTTAGCTCCATATTCAACTTATTAACTGTTCAAGACAACAGCTTTGCATGATTGCATTTTCTTTTTTCAAAGTTTGACCAACACARCTATAAGTCAGTAAGAAGATTAATTTAAATCTCTGGCATGAAAACATAGTTTTGTTTAAAAAATATTAACAAAAGAAGCATGAAAGTGACGTTTATATTGCGTATTCCAATACAATGACAAATATTACATTTAACCCTTCACATATCCAACTGGTGCATGCAGCCATAGGCACCCAGGGAGCAGGTATCTGCTGGTCACCTTGACATTTGGGCATGGCTGAAAATTGAACCTGCATCTTTCCATTTCCAAGTCAGCTGCCCTTCTGCTCCACGGCAATTAGCAAGTGGTAATTTGAACAAAGTAACACTTAAAATAAATTCAGACTTGTTTTTCCTGCAAACAAAACCAAATTCTCTGTAAAATAAGAAGAAAATGTTAATTCTTTAGCAGCCTCTTTCACAGAGAAGCTGGCATGACCCTGTTTCCTTTGGAGTAAAAAGATCCAGGGAGCTGGAGGGGCTGGGCGAGGAAGAGGATGGATGGAGGAAGAAGAGGGGGGGCGGCATAGTGGAAGAGGTGGGGTAACTTCAAAACCCACATCAAAAGGAATAAATAATTGTTTCTGCTGGTTTTGTTGTTGTGATACGGATCGACGAAGCAGCGAGCGGCGAGCAGGAAGCTTTGATTTGAGGCAGCCTTCCTGGAGAGGGCTCCTTCTGTCGGCAGCTGAGCAGAGAGAAGCTGAGCCCACTGATTAAAGTCCTGCTCGTTTTAATCTCCTACGTCCAGGGAAGGGCCTGCAGAGACGGGGAGATCCTGCTTCAGGGTGGGTACGGTGGTCTGCCCTGGGGACCGTTTCCTTCTTCTCTCACGTCCTGAAAGGGAGGCGAGGGTGCRGCAGTCAGATGCAGGATGGCGAGAACACTTAAAAAGCTGGTATGCAGATTAAGGGTTGAAGGAAGGGGAGGGTTTTGGATAACATGATAATCAAATACTTTCAGAATGTCTCTTAAAAAGCAGGCAGCTCAATTTTCCCCAAAACAAGATTAACTTTGATGTGATCATGTAAAGACACAACTAATTTTTCTGTTATCTCTTCTTTTTCCTTTTCCTTTGCCACCATTACAGGATTAACCTTCTGACACTCATAGAATTTCCATCCAATCATCACTCTGTAAAGGCAACACGTTTAATCTCCACTTTTTGCCACCTTTAAAGGACTTGTCGGAGAAATTACACCGCCTAAGTTGATCAGCGATGAAAGTGATGACATTTTTAACACTTCGCACCCCTCCATCAGCAAGAAACGAATCACCTAATGACAAACGTGTAGGTAGTCACAGTCACAATATTTTTTCCTTTTATTTTTCGTTCTTAGATACATCTGAATTCATCGAAATAAGAAGTGTATCAAAAACACTTGAGCAATTATTTTGATCCCTCCAGGGCCTCGCATCTGTTTTCTCTGTGGAGAGGAGGCATGTCAACCAAAGTTGGCAAAACCAAAACTAAAATTAAAAGAGGGAAAGGAAAAAAAAAAGAAGATGACGAGCGAGTTTGTATCAGAGCAAACATTTGCTTTCTGACTTCTGCACATATTTATCAGTGAGGAGTGTTTCGTGCGGACGCATTCCTCTCGTAACAGAGCAGGTTGTTGCATTTTTGAGCCTAAACAGAACTGGAAGGGAGACGGGATAAAGCAGCACAACGGGCTCGGGAAGTTTGCTTGAAGAGGATCAGGCCAGTTCTGCAGGCCGGGCTGTGGGTGAGCGAGGCAAAAGAGGAGAGTCAGGCCCAGCTAGAGATCATTAGAGATTGATAGTGTCCCCTGCAGCCAGGGGCCTGGTGTGTGTGGGGGGTTCTCTGAACCCAATGAAAGTGGAGCTGAATATACGGGGGGCATAGGACAGGGATTTAAAGATTGCTGAGGGGGGGAGGGAGCCAGGAGACGTTGCCACTTACAGTACACCAAACTATGGAGATGTCTCAGCAGATCTGCAGGTCCTTTCATCTGTCTCATCCCCAAGGCCATTAGGCAGTTTAGCTGGGAAACGGCTGCTGAAATATACATCTGTCTTGTCAGCACATAGCAGCTCTCCTCAGTCTGCATGCTGCCGCTAGTCAGTTCAATATTTAAATCATCAGTCTGCGTAAGCGTTTGATGTCAGCTCCTAACGAGCTCTGTCTCTAACACTGACAGGCCCGTGGACGGAGCGGCTGTTTACTGTCAGGGATGGAAAATGCTGCCTTCCGCTCTTTCGTCATACGTCGATACGATCCAATGAGACTACTTTGTTTGAATAAGTGCATAAAGGCCTCAAAGCGATGTTTGCTTCAGCAAGTCTATTTCATTTTTCAGCAATTCTGATGACACTTTTGCCAATCCTGGATTTCTGCCAGAATCAAAGGCTCTTTGTGTCGCACAGATCAGTCGATGCAAATCAGCAGAAAGCGCTCAGATTACACATCACACTGCGAAGATTCTGTTGATTCAAGACAAAAAAAACCCGTCTGGTGGCAAAGAGGGTTTCAGCTCTGCAGAGTGACACGCGATTTCATGCGCAGTGTGTTGCACAGAACTGGGAATGATTAAACAGCTCATTTCTGCTGGTTCTGATAGGTCGGCTGTGGTCTTAATTCAGGCAGCGTTGCTGCAAAAACATACAAAGAGACATCATAGTTCACATATAACGAATCAGGTTGTGTACTCTGGCTTTTTGTCACATTGTTGATCTGTACTACTCTTATTTAGCATTTAACTTGATGCTGTATACGATTGGAGGATTAAAAAACATATCCTTGTCTCTGTGTGTGTTTACTTGAACGTGCTGTACATCTAAAACTGCACTGAAAAAAAAGTCCTGACACACTCGGACATTTGACATGTTTCCTGCAACACCTCTGCCCTGACCCAAAATAAACTTTTTAAAATATCTCTCCAGAGTCAGAGTATTTACATTGGGTTTTTATCCTCATACATACCTTTTTATATGCACCTTTGCAGTATCATATGCCTTTAGACTATTATTCAAACAGCTGCTGGTTAATATACCATGTTTCATGTGGTGATCCTCTTCATCCTATAGCTGTTGCACAGAACAAGTGTGTACACGTTTTCTGTTAGTGGCCTTGTTTACAGATGCCTCCTGCAGTGTTGGCACCACATACTGTATTTATCATGCGGCTCAGGATTTTATAGGTGGGTCTGTGTTCAAAACATGATAGAGAAAGATTACAAAGGCTGGAACCAACGGATCAGATTTACTGCAGACTTTTTCAGTGTTCCCATGTGGACTGGCTGTAATCAGTTTTATGAGCATTCCCATTTTTACAACTCCCAATTCTGAAAAGGTTGGGATGTTTTAAAAAAAATATGAATAAAAACAGAAAGCAATAATTTGCAAATCTCACAAGCTATTTTTTTCTATTTAGCTATTTTATTTCATACACAATAAAACAGTTATTTTTCTTCTTTAGGTTGCTCCCTTAATCAGCAGTCTCCACAATAGGTGAACTTTGAATAAAAGATTAGGTAATTGTTTTACTCTGGATGTCCTTCCTGAACCTGGGCTAGAATCTGATGCCTGTGGATTAGAACAGTATTTCCCAAAGTTGGGGTCGGGACCCAAAGTGGGGTCCCGAAACATCAAGGTGGGGTCCTGAAAAGATTTTCWGAATTAATTACATTTGTGTCTTAGTTGTTACAAATGAGTGAGGTTAGCATATTTAAAATGGATAAATGTCGTATAAAAATATTGTTATTATGCCCATGTTTAGTTGACCTGATACAAATGTTTATCATCCAAAAATATTTGGGGGCACAGGTCTCTGCTACTTTTATTTTGTGGGTCAAAACCTGAAAAGTTTGGGAACCACTGCACTTTGGTTCCCAAATTATGGGTCATGAAGCACCTTGGATAATCTCCAGACATCAATTTAAAGGGTAATAAAATAATCGATGATGTAATATTTCCCTATAACTATTACAAAAACACAAAAAATAAGTATAAATAAGTATTTATATTTGTGTACAACCTGTTTAGATTGTCAAAAAGCCTGTGTTTTTAGGGTAATTAACAAATTTAGTGTACTCAGGTCAGTAATATTTGGGGTCACAAGTTTTTGCCATGAATATTTTGTGGTTCAGAAGATAAAAAGTTTGGGAACCACTGGATTAGAAGACCATGGTACTGATTACTGAGCAACCGCAGTCCCTGACAATGAAACATTGTAAACCATCAGTGTCCCAGTGCTTCACACAATTGAAAACTGAGAGCAGAATATATATTTTACAATAAGATTTATTCATTTACACATTAATTATGTATTTATGTTCAGGATTTGTCATAAATGGCTTGATTAAAGAAGATGAGAGCGAGATTCGCAACGCTGCGATCGCTATCGCGTCCCGTATGTCGGCTTTCATCCTGGCTGCGATGACAGCCGTTAATCGCTGTAGTTTGTCGCTCCCGTGTGTCAAGCCCTTTAGTTGTTATTAAAAGGCTGTTTTAATGTTTAAATAGAAAATAAACTTATCTTCTGATCACTTCCTCTTCTAAACGCCTTGAAATTGGCC
>NW_013952448.1:364009-367409 GCF_001266775.1 Austrofundulus limnaeus
TCCTAAAAACGCTGCAGGATTTCTCAAACATGCATGAATGAGTCAAAGCAAGGCTTTGGGCATGTTTTTTATGAGAGTGTAACCTTATAACATGATATAAAACTCAAAAAAGTTGATTTTATATGATATTGCCATCAACAGGACCGGTATCTGCTCCTTGGTKCGTGGAAGAACAGGGTGAGTACTACCAGAGTTCTACAAAGTGATCTCCAGTGAGCCATTGGTGTGAATGTCTCTGACCAAACCATTAGAAACAGACTTCATGAGGCTGGCCGGAGGACCCTGCATCCTCTAGAGACAAAAAACAAAGAACCATTCACACTTAGGAACAATATAGTGAAAACAATTAACCCAACATGCATGTTTTTGATTTGGATAAAACTGGAATTCTTGGAGAAAAACCACTCTTGCATATGAAGAACATAAAACACAAAAAGGTTCCAGGCCGGGATATGATCCGGTGACTTTCTTGCTGAGAGGCGATAACTCCGTTTAAAATATACTGTAAGTGAATGATCACATTTTGTTTTATTTACATTTTACACAATGTTCCAACTTTTTCAAAACCAGAGTTTACTAAAGTGGAATTAAAAGTTAATTTTTAAGTACTTAACGTTGTACTCAGCAACGTCTGCGTTAAACGTTTAAGGTAAAGATATTAGGACAGGCAGAGAAATAAAATAAAACAGAATTCTTGTTTCTAAAAGCTTCGTTTTCATGTATATTTCAACAAGTTGCAAGATGTTTTGAGGAGTAAATAAAGCAATTTATGACTGCAAATCTTTGTGAAAGTACCAGTGCTCACAAACAGCCTGGTGTTGAGATGTTTACTCTGCTGTTGTGGTCCTTGTTGGGTTTTTATTGAAGGAAACCAGTTGATCTCACCAGACAAACCATAGCCAGCCTCAAAGCCATCAAAAGCACCTTGTGGATAGAGACAGGCATGCAAAGCCGGGGTGGTTCGTCTCTGAGTACATCAGCAACGTAACGTTTAGATGCTGCTTGAAGTCCGGGGCTGTAAATGAGTTTAGATTTCGTCTCAGGGGCTGGACCGCTTCCAGTCTAAAATGTGTTTTCAGACAGAGTTGACCTCAGGCAGATTCTTCAAAATGTTCTTTGCCTTTCAGAGAGAAAAAAAAGCATATAATAATTTATTCACGTGTAGTTTCTTGAATGAAATGTCATAATTTTAAGCTCGGGCCTTGATGTTGTGTTTTGTTTAAAGCTTGGAGGAGAAATAGCTTCGTATGATGTTGCTAAATCCTTTAAAACAAGTCAAAATGCATTGAAACACAGAAAAAGAATGCACGTGTCAGTTACTTTAGGAGTAATGTCATTTTAAATCTGAACAGTGAAGATGACTTGTCACAGCGGACAGCACTTTCAGTGAAATGTCTGCTGCGAGTCCTTTCGTTGTCGAGCCCACTTTCTTCTGGGAATAATGAGCATGAGGCGATCAGACGGCGAAGTTGTTTTTCTGCCCTCTGAAGTTTGTGCCAGAGACGAACGTCCTCGTTAGACTCGTCCGCAGTGACTGGGAACACAAAAAAACTCCTAACTTAACTGTTGAGAGCCGCAGCATTTGAATCTCTCTCTCCAGCTTCTAAACGGCTCAGCTATGTAATTGAGAAGTTACAGAATATTTTCATTCGGTCAGAAGTTGCTTTTCCAGCTCTGGCGAGCAGCTTCTCTCTGTTCTCAGCTTAGGAAAACTTCAAAGTTCTCTTGAAATTTCGCCCTGTTTTTATTTCTGTTAGTTTTGAAGCCCATGTAATCGACAAAGAATTGACTTCAAGGTCTTAAAGGGTCCACTTTGAAATAGATCAGTAGACACATCCCTGGATATGAGGAGGTGTGGACACAGATTTTGCATAGGGCAGTCAACGAAATGAAAATGAATTTTCAATATTTTGATCTCAACATTGAGAACGGATGAAAAAAGAAAATGGCCCAGTCCAAAGCACATCTGAATGAGGAGCTTACATTTTCTATAATACTGAACCAAAGTCAGCCTTTGATCTTTTAATCCAGCGCTCATAAGGTTGTGAGATAAGCAGGCATGACTAACGTCTCCTTCTAATAGTCAAGAAAGAGCAGAGTCCACATAATGAACTGTTTTACCCCTTTTGAAGACAAATTGGACTGAAATTCCAAGTTTAATGGATCTTTTTTTCAATAGAATCCTGTTTAAAGTGGAGGGAGAGACGGCCAGTCACGCTAACAGCGCTTCTTGGGCGCTTGGCCTTGTTTTCCTCTCAGCCTTCAACGTGTCTGTCTGAGCTGTCCGCTGCCGTCTTTGTTATGCCATCCTTCTTCTACTTTATTTAGCCAACACTGTCACTTAGGCTCAATCGTGAGGTTTTATTTTTATTTTTGTAAACAAAATTGGAATTGAGTTTTATGTAGCCAGTAAGCTGTCAGTTCTCTGGATAGTTTCATCCGAAGAGGTGCTGATGCCAGCTGTGGTCCAATATATATCCTTGTTCAATTTTAATCTGGAAGAGTATTCAAGTGTTTAGGCTGCTGGATTGAGTTTAAATCAGCATTGTAGAAACAGGTGAAACAGTTTAGTAAAAAAAATTGGGCTTTAACAAAACAAAGTATCTCTTGTCATTTACATCCAAAGAGGCATTGTTAGCTGGCACAATGAGCAATGTAGGTAAAATGTATCAGGTAAGTCTGAGAGAGGCGTGGTTTACTCAGCTGGGCGGGGCTAATTCTTCTCCCTGCATCTATCCACCTGTGTCTGATGACTGTGGAGACATTTTAAGCAGAGTTGAGGTATTATTCTTTGTTGGAGTGTTGAAAAGTCATCAGGGGTCTCATTTATAAAGGGTTGCGTGGAAACCATACTAAAAGTGAACGTACGGCCAAAAGGCAGAAATGGCGTACGCCAAAAAAATTCAGATTTATAAAACCATGCGTACGCACGTTTCTGCGCATCTTTCCTTTATAAATCACAGCCGCACGTCAGAGTTTGCGCACGAGGTCCCGCCTCAGGTTCTACCCTCTACACGCCCACACTCAACCATAAACAGTCAATGCAAAGTACTTCATGAATGTTAAGATGTATTTAAATCAGTCAGCTGATCAATGACAACAAAAGTGATTGGTTCAGACACGCTCCGTCGTGCGTCTGGAGGTTGACAGGTGCTGACTGACAGCTGCTCACGTGAACAGAATGTCTGTAACTGACACAGATTTTCCCTCATTTTGCTTTAGAGTAGTCTAAAGATTTTTTTTTAAAAACCTCAGCTTCAAATTAATTTTCCATCAGAGCCTGCATGACGATAAAAACAATAAAAATAAAATTAAATAAGTCAGATAAAATTAGAAATAAGTTCACTGCTCTTCTCCTTGTCCTCTCCCCCTCCTGCCTGCTCTGTTATCCGTGGCAGAC
>NW_013952448.1:367664-371829 GCF_001266775.1 Austrofundulus limnaeus
GGGTCTGTGGGTCAGGGAGGGGTCTGTGGGTCAGGGTCGTCTGAGGAGGAAGCAGATGAAGGGAGTTGCGCACGGGAACTTTTATTTAAGATTTAAGTTTTTTTTATTTCAGCCTCACGGCTCAGCAGCAGAAGCATAMATATTACTAAGAAAGCTGATGATAAAGTTGAATAAAAATCTAAGTCTTATGAAGGTAAATTAAATATCCGACAGTGATCATTACACAGTGTGGCTCTAATTCYTCACTTCACCATCCGTGTCACAGTTTCCCATCTCAAAAATGAGCGTACGCATGTGTCAGAGCTGGCGTGAGGCACCGCACATTTTTATGTCAAGTTTGGATTTTATAAATCACAACCTTGGCGTAAAAAGTGGCGTACGCAAGTTTCTGGGCTCAAATTGTGCGTACGCCAGTTTCATAAATCCGACCCCTGGTGCTATCTCTGTGCTTTACTACCTGTTTCTCTGTAGCTCTGCTGGCAAGATCCAGTTTTCCTGAAGGACCTACGACTTGATCTACCATGTTCACGTTGTTCTTTCCTCTTTGTTAGTTTCCATTTTGGTCTCGTTCAGCTTCTGTGATCCTTCCACTGAAACAAGCAACTTAATCCATTCACTGCCTGCCTCAACCACGTGCCCGACTCACCTGAATGCTCACCTCTTTTTGCACTTCTTGTACCTCTTCCTGGAAATGTGCAAGATAGAAAGAGATTTGCACAAATTAATTTTACTCTCGTTAGAATCAAAATTCTCCCGTGCAGTTACCAACCTTCTCTTTCCTTCCAGGAAAGACTTACCATTTCCTGCCCCTGTCAAAATAAAAACACTTACCATTTCCTTTGTTTCCTGTCTGAAGTATTCACAGCTCGTTCACAGAAAACTGGATCATTAATGTTGTGTCTGTATCTTACTATAAAGCTGAAGTTTTAAACTAAAAATTATTGCTGATATTGATTTTATTACAATGAATTCAAACAGTTATAGGGAAAGTTTTTCTTCCCACTGTCACCAAGTGCTTCTTCATCAGGGACTTGTTTTTTTTAACGAAAAATAACTTGAAAGGGCAAACACTGAACAAAACTAAGAAAGCTAAATAGTTGGTTTTATAGTGAACTTTGCATGTTCATACTGTATAACTCTGAATCACTGAATTAAAATGCTCATCTGAAGGCGTAAAAAGCAGCAAGTCTTGAGATTTTTTTTCTCAGTGAGCTATAAGTCAGGTGTCAGGTGAACTATTAAAAAAAAGCTCTTGATGTTTGATCAAACTTTTTTTTAAAGTTTATGAGAACATCAAATGTTGGTGACAATCATCAATGCAGTCACCTTCACACTGTCATGTGATGAGTTATATTATCAAACAACGAGGAACACCTTTTACTGCAGAAACATGCAGCTCATTGTGATAAACAGTGAGCCTAATGAAAACATACCTGATAATCTGCCAAACATCTTGACCCAACCACTTCAATTTGATGCAATTAGATGAACTTTGACCAATTTGATACTTACTGTAAATAGCTGCTGGCTTATCAGCAGCTTGGAGCAATGAAGCATTGCAGAGCTTTATTATTTTAAAGCTTAGTGCCCTCCGTGCAGGCTTTGTTGGTGCAGCTGTGTAATAGTTTCTCTCCTGCAGCCACAGGCTGTGTTGAACCTTTAATTGGGTGGCACTCATCTTGCTGCTCCATCTCTCTCTCTGCTTCTCTGTTTCACAAAGCAGACAAAAAGTTATTTAAATCGCTCATACTTTCATCTCATATTCTCTTTGTCTCATTGTTATGCAACCATATGGACTCAGATGCAAAAGGCACAAAGAGGAGTGTTTCTGATACAACTTATTATTTCTCTGCACATAACTTGCATTCTCTCCAGATGAATTATTCTGCAAAGGTAGCTGGGGATGGATTGATGAGATCAAGGCCAAACAAGACCATTTGGTTTTAAAGCTGGTCCTCAGATCACTGAGCTCATTCACACTCTGCAGTGGAGTTTTTACATTTGTGACCGGCGCTCTATCGTGTGGCCATTTTCATCTCTGTGTTTGATGATGGTTAAAGGAGAAGGCAGCCATTGTCCTCTGTTGCCCACAGGCATGTTTGGAGCTATGCGCACTGAGTCAATGGAGAGTCGGGGGTTGGCTAAATGTCAGGCACACATGACCACGCTCACATATCTTAATGCAGGCCTGTGTCTGGCTGTTGTCCCTGTACCCCCCTCCAGCCCTGTCTGCAGCTTCTCCCTCTGTCTCAGATGTACACGCCATCTGGTCTGGCTCCACATCTGTGGACATCGTGTCTACAAAGCCTGGACAGCAGCACTCTGTGCAGCGACGCTTTGCGTCGCAGCTCTTTACACTCCGAGGCACCTGCCGTGACTTAAATCATGTTATCCACGCAAACAAGGAAAGCTCATCAATAATGCCCTCCGCTGAACGTTGCCTGTTGTAGAACACTTACTGGAGTATTGTTTATAGCCTCGGGCTTAGATGCAGCTCAGCTTCAGAATACCAAAGCGGCTCTACAGAGGAAACTCTGTCAGAAACCTGCACTGCTACAGCACAAACAGTCATTAACACGTCGGCCTGAAGCCAGCGAGCAAAATGTGCCAGAAAGCATAGAAAGAGACGCAAGTTGTGTAAACACAGTTCTGCTGTTGATTCAAATTCTAATTAGTGTGCATCAATAGGAGCTGAAATCTGCTTTCATTCTTTTCACTCTGATATCTGAAGATTTCCAACAATGGAATAAATGCAAAATAAGTTATTCTTGTCGTTGTTTGGTTCTTGAAAAAACAATGCTTAACCTGATTGAAAAGTGGGAGCAATCACAGCTGTAAGCCTCACACCTGCATCAGACTGAAACAGCTGAGATGAGTTTATTATGCAGCTCAACACGATCAAAGTTTATTTTTATAAATTATATCTCGGGCAAACTCTGACTGTTAGATACTATATATTTTACATGTTTACAAATCAAATAGGGGTTCATGTTCCTGTTTAATAAATATCTAAAAAGTTAATAATTTATCTATTTATTATCACTGAGAAATGGAAATATAACGTTGGATTTAAACTACTTATAAAATCCCTTTCTTGGTAATGTATTATAATTTTTGCATCAAGTAAACACAAATTGTTTCACTTTAAATAAAGATGGAAAATTATTAAATTTAATAAAGTGCTTTTTAAACTTAAGACATTTTTAAAACTTTACTTTTGGGTGTTTTTTCATCCTCATTGCATTTTTCATAAAAACCTATTTATAATGTAAAACTAAACCTAATTTAGAAAAGAATGCAGTGGTTAAAAAATAAAAGACTACATGAAGCAGGACTGGGAAAAGGCCAAACAATATTTATATTTGAGAAGTCTTTGCCCTGCTATGACTGAGTTGAAATTGTTTAATTTTTGTCTACTGCAGGTAAGATATTTGTTGCTGATGTCTTTACAGAAACAAACTTAAAACATTGGAAATATTCCTTACTGTATGTTAAAGAGGCAATATCATGTCAAATCATTTTTTTTGAGCTTTATATCATGTCATAATGTTATCCCCTCAATAAAAAAACATGCTCAGAGTCTTACATTCATTCATGCAAGTTTGAGAAATCCTGTAATGTCCAGGCAGGAGAGCAAAAATGGCCGATTGGGACTAGCACYGCCTTTTAGGTGCAGCCCCTCCTCTCCAAACTGAGCTTCTGCATCACAGAGCACTCCTTCCCCGCGACTTCTGCAGGCTATCGTCAGAAACTAGCAAACACCGGGTGAAACCACATCTGCTGAGCTCTTAATACTAACTACTTCTCAGTCCAGTCCTTTTCKGATTAAAAAATGTGGAAATGTATTTTAGCTACCAAGGATAACTGTCATGAATTTCGGGCAGGAAAGAACCCATGGCGCAGGCGGATAAAAGGCTCCAAAAAACAAAGTATTTATTAAACAAAAAGGTGCTGACGGGGCAGCTCAAAAAACTCACAGAGTAGCGTGGCAAGACAAGACACAATACGGAACAATGGGCCTCATGCAAGAACATGTTCGTATTTTTATCCTAAATTTCTCTTACTTTTGTTCGTACAAAGGGTTCGTACGAACATGTCACGTCAGATTCAACAAACTCTTCTATCTTCAGGAAGCGTGCGTAAATTTCCACCTGTTCTATCCAGC
>NW_013952448.1:373099-374085 GCF_001266775.1 Austrofundulus limnaeus
CTCCTAAATCACTCGTACGCACAATTTAAGAACAAATCTGTGCGTACGAACGGTTCTTGCATGAAGCCCAATGATCCAACAGGGAAGTGGAGACAAAACACACAATTTAAAGGTGAGACTAACGAGCACAAACAGGAAACACCTGGGAGAGAAACATGAGGAGCAGGTGAGAATGGGCGGGGTTGGAACAAAGGCAGACAGGAGGAAAAAAACAGATGAYAAGACAGGAAACTAGAATAAAACATTAACACAGACACAAATCATAACATGTAACATGGTTCTTAAGAAACGGTTTGACTTAATTTTTTGGAAGTAACTCTCCAACAAAATAAATAAAATAAAAATAAAGTTATTTATATATTTCTGTGAGCCATTTTACGATGATAGCTTTCTGAACAAAGGGGAATTTAACAGTGGACTAATAGCAAGATTATCACTAAAAGATGCAATTCCAACACTCAGAAGCACACAAACACCATTGTTGTATGGCCAGGGCCCYGTTTCAGAAAGCAGGCTTAACCTGGGTTTACGCAGATACTCTGAGTCAACTTACTCTGCTCTGTGATACTCAGGATTTTTGATTTCAGAACAGGTGATATCAACTGGGTAACTTAATCCTGAGTCAAGTTACCCCTGAGTTAAGTTGGAGCACAAAGCCCTCCTCAATTGAAGTCAGATAATGCGATTCACCATGGCAATGGRGGAAAATAAAAAGACTGGAAGTCCATTTCTTGGCGCTGGAACTTAAAATATTATGGACGGCATATGGAGAATATCAACATATAGTAAAAAAATAAAATAAAAAAGCAATACTGTTGCTGCTGTAAGAGAAAGAGTTAATAAGGCAGAAGATTGTTCATTAGGTCAATGCGTGATTATGATTTTACATTAATCTAAAGTTTTATTCTTTATACAGCGGGTAAAATAAGTATTGAACACGTCAACATTTTTCTCAGTAAATATATATTACTAGAGGTGCTAATGAC
>NW_013952448.1:375211-379382 GCF_001266775.1 Austrofundulus limnaeus
GCTTGCCATGCTTTTTTACACCTCCCTTTTTTCATGTGTTCAATACTTTTTCCCTGTGCCATTCCACATTATTACAAGTAACTTCATTTCTGGACATTTATGGTTTGACTTCTTTGTATGAATGGATCACTTGGGTTGTTACCGACATCTGGTGAAAATGTCATGTCATTAGAACCTCTAAAAATATATTTACTGAGAAAAATGGTGACATGTTCAATACTTGTTTTACCCACTGTATTTATTTTTACTTATATTCTTTATTCAGGTGGATAAAAGTGAGTGTGTGTGCTTTATGTGTGTGTGTGCGTATGTGTGTGCATTATGTCAGTGCATAGGTGTGTGTAGGTGAACCAAGTTGGTACTAAACGGACATGGCAGCAAATGAAGTTTAAATATGAAAACATAGTAAAATCAGGTAAGGTCAGGTATAAGCTCTTATGTTCAACCTTTACCAAATAAATTACATAATTTACTAGCTTCAACACACAAAGTTATTGTGTCCCCCCAGAAATATTATCCAATATTTAATATAAGTTTAGTTTACTTTTCATTGCGAATAAGAATGATTGTTGATTTTTCACAAAAAGAGCTGTGATGGGCGATCAGCTGAAGAGGCTCCAGCTCCTCTGAAGCTCAACTTTCTTCTGTCATTTTTTTATTTTCAGCAGTTTATTTAATTTAAAAAATGAATAAATTCTATATACAATAAAATAAAAATAAATCTTTCTGTAAGAATTTAAACCTTTGATCATAACTTCATTAGAGAGCAGAAATGTAAATGAAATTTGATCATTTTTCTGTCTCTAAAGCTTTATGTGAAACCGTAAACTGTACCTGAAGAAAATGATTGAAACCTGAGCAATTAAAAACATTTAAAAATGCACAAGCAGATGTTCATCCGGAAATGACAAGACGTCTAATCACAGTCATCACTCTCTCCTGAGTCCCGACATAAATTTCTGCAGAGTATTAGCTCCAACATCTACAGGCTACTTAAAAAGGACAAGCCCTGTCTGACACTCCTCGCGCAGCTCAGGATTTGTTCAAGTAATCCTGCCACAAAGCCGGGTTGGTTCACGGAGTAAGTTGCAGGGGTAAGTTAACTCAGAATAACTGCCATCTGGCTTTCTGAAACTGAAAACTCAGGATATGCACATAGTTACCCCAGAACTTMCTCAGGATTTACACTTATCCTGCTTTCTGAAACGGGGCTCAGGTAAGCTGAAAAACAACTCACATTGTTTTGTTTGGTTGTTTGGTCTGTGATCTACGGTCACCATTCAGAAATTATATTATGGTCTGTGTTCTTAAGTTGGCTTACACCAAATTTTTGTGATAAATAAATTAGCTTAACACTGACATGCGTGTGCGAGGACGACTGGAAGATATCTTACCAGCTGAAACATCGTCTCTGTAATCACTCCGGATCTTCCGAAAACGTACTTTCCTGTCAGACAGTAAGRTTCAATTGTATCCTGAGTTGCCATTTTCCAAACAGATATTGTATAATGTCACTTCTTTTTTTGTTATTATTACAACAAAATAGGCTACAACGCTCCAGGTTGTAAACAGCATGAAGCTGTTGTGATGATGTGCTGAAATGGGCGTAAAAGAAGCAGGAGGTTCTTAAAGAAACAGAGGCCAATTTCAAGGCATTTAGAAACCACTATGATGTGAAGTCGAGTTTATTTTTGATTTGTACTGCATTTTAATAACAACTAAAGGTGACATAGTTACTTTATTATGGTATAAAATTGAAATGTATGCCTGAGAAACACATAATACTGGCCCTTTAAAACAACAGAATATATTGATTTCAGTTTATCTAAAAACAGAATCAGTCGTGTAGGTTTTTCTTCGTGTTTTACTGTTTGGTAACTTCATGTTCCATCTTCTCTRAACATTGCTTACATCTTTAAACGTGACTGCAAGGTCACTGCAGCTCAAACATGCCATTTGTGATTAAGCTTGTTAGCTTAAAACTTTTGAGACCTGACTAAACTTTAATGTGGTTTGCTGATAGCATCATCATGATGAAAATGTTTTATGGTTGCCCTCTGTCTGCTTTTGGAAATCCAGGAGAAGCGAGGACTGAAACAGTGGAGGGATGTTTTCTGCTGTTACAGACACCACAGAACAACTCAACAGTGACACACCTTTTAGAGCACTGTCACATTCACAACACAGTATAGTATGCCCACACACACAAACTGACACAAATTGTCAGTTTCATCTCTTCAGTGCGGCTTCCAGTCTCTTTTTRAAATTTCTCATTTTATTTAGCAGGCGAATAGAATAATTCCTCRAATCTAAAAAACACTGACGTTTCTCTCAGAGGGTTGATAAGGACTTGTAAAACCCCACTATAAAGCTCACACAGTAAAGCTAATAGTTAATTAGAATATGTGTGTAGAAATGTACATCTGAAAGTTGCATGCAGTCTGAAACTWTTGTACCGCCATCTTACCCTTCTCCATCAAATGATCCGAGCTGCAAGGAACTCTGATCACAGCGAGTTGTGTACTCTCTGATAGTGCTGTTTCAGACCTTCTGCAGGCTCACAAGGGCCTTTCATATGTGTTATTTATGTAATTATCATGCTCATGAATTGCGGATTGTCAACAGCAGTTTGAAGATGAAGCACTGTGTCAATTAAAGTGATTCACATTTGAAGTCTGCATCATCCACCACTACAGAGGAAGCCGTTTCTCTGATGTGCAGGCATGAATACAAGCAAACGCATGTGATTAAATATTGTTTCCTATTATTGTTTACTTGAGAAGTTCTCTGAAGTTAATTCAGAGAGTCTTTTACACTGAATCACTTTGAGCTCCACATCAGAGAAAGCTTTTGGGTTTCTTCTCATGGAAAGTTATTTGAGAGATTTATTTCAAACAGTTACTCTTGTCAGGCTGATCTGAAAGCATTGGAATTTCAGAAATGCRCGATTCTCTCCAGAGCCATCATCAAACCAGGCTGAACTCAAACTTTCCACAACATGTGTTCAGCCAAACACGTTGGCCGCTCAGAAGTCCTCTTCAGAGTGGACATGTGTCACTGGGAATGTTGCTTCTATTCTTGGTTTTTGCATTTATTGTCCCGGTTAACCTCTTATTTGAAATATAAAGGTCTTATTCACAATGAGTCACAGAATAAATGTGCCATGTAACGATGCATGTATTCCAATAAGAAGGACATAAAGTGTTATTGAAGTGCGAGACATAAAAACAATGCTTCTGTTGCAATTTGGTTTATGCACAAAGTGATTTTGTTGAAGGGAATGCAAAAAGGTTGAAATATGACCACTTTTTGTTGTAATGTTCAGTGTTTTGCCAGTTATCCATTTTCTCCTCTTGCTTGCAGACTTTTCACACAATAATTTCATCAAGGCTTGATGTTCCTGATGTTAGTCTTATGATGCTGAAGAGCTAGAGGCGTCTTTGACTCTTTGCACATGTTGGCCTTCAAATTTTATTACTCTATTTTACTAAAAGTTATTGTTTGACATGTGAAAACATTGATTACTTTAAAAAAATTGTCTACGTTTATACATTTTTTACTTAAGCACATTGCCATTTTGTTACTGATGCAATGCAGTTTTGAGATGGTGATTGGTACAGCTGGGACTAAAACTCAGAGTCAAGGCTTAAAAAGCTATGTGTGACAATAAATTCACATTTTGTATTAATTTCTATGTTCTGCACAATATATGGGTTGAAACAATCAAATGTGATGTTTAGCAAATTAGCTCTGGAGCTAAAAGGATACAGATGAAGTGAGCCTTCCATGAAGCAGCTCTGTTGTTGTCTATCCACATTTTCAGTCGCAGGTTGAGTCATTTTGACATTCTCCTGCCTGTCAATGAGTTTTCTTTACATGAGCTGATTGTCAAACATTGTCCACAACTAACATTCAAGCTGGATAGAGCTCACACCAGAGGACCATCATAATTTACTCAGTATGCATTAAAGCGTAAATAACATGGTGACATCCGTGTARCAATATATTATTCTAATATATGAAAACTAAACTCAGTTTTATAGTTGAAGTAAATGTTTATCAAATACAACTGAGATCCCCTGAAAAGTCCTTAAAGGGGCAATATCATGTAAAATCAACTTTTTTGAGTTTTATATCATGTTATAATGTTATACTCTTGTAAAAAACATGT
>NW_013952448.1:381469-390589 GCF_001266775.1 Austrofundulus limnaeus
CATTAAATTCCAGTGAAATATATTTATGTTTGTGGTTGTAATGTGACAAAATATGGAAAAGTTCAAGGGGTATGAATACTTTTGCAAACCACTGTAAATGTATGCCTGAGAAACACATAATATTGCCACTTTAACAAAATTGGTCGATATTTAGAGACAGGTGATAATTGTGTAAGTTTGACCAACACAAGTCCTCAGTCTGTCACAAACCCCCCAAAAACGCTGAYGTTTTGTTCAAATGAAACCCATTCTGAAACCTTACAGAGCTTAGCAAACGTTAGCATCAAGCCAAGTAGTCTAATTAGGAATTACCATTGTACAAAGCATCCCTGCGTACTCAAAAGAGGACACGAGAAAAAGACACACATGGCTACTGAGGAACTCTTGAGTTTTCCAGAACACAAACTTCTGAATCAAAGCAAGCAGACAATCTTCCCTTTCATCTCTTTGAGGCTGTAGAGGAATGGACTGTGTCCTACCATAGCTGTGAACTTATACAGCTTAACACTACGAGGACCACAAGATTTTATTATTTTTTTATTTTACTTCTTAGTGGGTCATCCTTTGAGTGTTTTTTCCCATCTCTCTAACCTTTTGATCTAAATCTTCTTAACTTTAAATGAAGTGTTTCACCCTCTTGAAGATTTGAAGCTTTCATGTCGCTGTTCCTCTTAAGATGGAAATCTTCTCGGAGAATTGATGACTTGACTGTGTTAAGTGTGGTCAGAGCTCAATTGAAGACATTCACTGTCTTCATTATTATGCTCCAGTAAAAGAAAAAGACTTTTGCTGAAAAGTGGAACCTTTAGAGAAGAACACAGTATAGAAAATGAGACATTAGCAGGGTGTTGTTGAGAGTATGTGTTCATTTAATATTTGTAATGACGAGTAATTATTTTCCAAAATAATTAGATATTTATTGAATTAGGGATAAGAACTAAATGTTGCACATTTTCTACTGTTTTTTTTAAAGTCTAATTTACTCAATAGTCCCAAACTAGATCATTCAAAGCAGGAATTGGTGGATTAATCAACTTGGACCATTTTTTAAAAACATGACCTCTGACCCAAATCTAGACTTGAACATTGCCAGGAAACACAATCAGAGGCTAATGCCTTCAATATAGGAAGGACATCAATGGTGTAAGTTAAAAGGCTACATTTAAGGGTGTCCCAATATCAAATTTTCCTCAAACTGAGTAAGAGTACTTCAGTTTGAGTACTTGCTTGATAAGAAGTATCTGTGCTGAGTATTTACTGAGTTAGAACTTAAATATTTACACAGTGACTTTAAAAACATTATTATTTTTGAGACAAAGTGTCTCTCCTTCCATATTAGCCTACAGCACCCCCGACTGTATTAAATCAAATACAACATGATATATACTGTTGCAAAATTTTAACATTTTCTCTCAGTTTGTATAACCTTCTTAAACATGGAACGGACATTTTTTTTACTTGAAATGTAAAATGCAACACACTGAAGAGGAGTATCAATACTGGTATTGGTATTGGATATCAGGGCACTTTGTACGAATACTTGTAAAAATGCCAGTATTGATTTGGTATGCTGTGATATCAAGTGTTTTAAAAAATGTACATAAAGCAACTAATCATTGTAATTTTTTTGTCCTCATCAGGTATCAATATGAGCCAGATAAAGTCTTAGATAAACCTGTAAAATTTGTTGCAATGACAAGGCCTCCACTGGATTGAAACACTGTGGTGGGAACTTAAGACAGCTGTCCAGATGTTAATGAACTTAGTTAATAAAGGAATGAAATATGGACAATTATAATCAACTTCATGTCTTAAATCATCCCTTTACATCTGAGAGACTGATGAGGGCCAAAGCAGTAYATCAGCATATATGATGTCCTGAAAAAGAATATTAAAGCACATGACGACTCAGTTTCTACACATGATGTACAGTGAGAATCAGACATTCCTATACCTAAACCTATCCTGACCAAACTATGCCAGTGTTTGGCCAAGCAGTCCAAGGAATACAAAAAGGCATCTGGGCAGCTCTGTGCTGAGAGCCACGAAACAGGGTTTTGTATGTGCCGTACACAATGCCTCACTGCCTCACCGCTGGCACGCTGGACAGCGTGAGAGCTCTGCTGCCAAGGGAGCTGCAGGCTGTTGTTCTTTTCATCCAAGTTAAGCCACTTGGCCTGCAGCAGAATGGACACGGTGAAGAAAGGACGAACAGAGAGGCTTGTGGGACATGGCAGGATTCCTCGGAGTCTCTCTCTGGGACACGTTTCCACGGCACTTTATCCTCGCACCCTTGGTCTGATTCACCATGAATTCTTTGGTACTGCTTAATTTACATGTGTGCCAACAGACTTTTAATGTATTTAAAACTTGGATGACGTTCAAAGGATGCTATAATTCCTCTGAAATGGGCCTTTTGAAGGCTTTATCTTGTTCTTTTTCTTCTGGCTAATCTTGAAGTCCCTCTGWCTGCCAGAGCAATTTTTCTAATGCCAATTAAGCTTGACATTAGCATAAACCAGCTTTTAAAGTTTTTTCTTTTTCACCCCTTTCTTCTGTTAAATGGACACTTATTTACACTCCAATTGCCTGTTTTAGGAGTTTCAACATTTAGCTATCTCAGTAAAAAATAAAAAGTTTTTCTTTGTTTCCACAGTAATGATATTAACAGATGAAACCATAAAAGTGGTATTTTGCTGATAAGTATTTACTGTAATATGATATCAGACATCCTGTTTTGTGTCCAAATGAAGGTTATGCTATTAACACAGTTGGCAGTCACTTTCATTTCTCCCAAGAACAGCACAATTGCCACAGAGAGCTAGGAATTAATTAATTACGGTTAAGACTTCACACCATAGACAGTGAAAACACACAGCAAATGGTTTTTCATTAGCCACAAATGTGCAAATATGACCCAGAGGAGAGAGAAAAAAAGTCTTAGCAGATTTCTTGCATTKCTGAGTGTAAGTTAAAAGGCTTGTTCTTCCACCACATGGAGAGCTGGGACATACTCTACTTCCAGTGAAAAAACTGCAGGTCCCACTCAGGGCATTGCTGTTGGAGAAAACGAGCTTGCTGCAAGCTCGTTATGCAGTACTGAGAACAGTGGAAACAGATCAATTTGCATTGTCACTTTTGTTATTTTGCATAAATTATTTAAATTATGACAAAAGGCTTCATTAACCAAATCCCTTTCAAGTAAAAAATTGTTTACTTGGTTGACTCAGAAATGGACTATAAAGCTAGGACAATGAGTCAAAACCAAGGCAACCAGCTTGGGACACATTAATATCAATAGCAGCAACATAAACGCACATGCTATCATCTAGTTGTAACTAACGATAGATGTACAATGATATTCTTCAAGAATGTCTATACTTCTTAACTGTGGGGTACCTCAGGGTTTTGTTTGTGTGCCCCTTATGTTTTTATGTTACATACTTCCTCTAAGTCATATTATTTATAAATTTAGCACTCCTCTAAAGCTGGGTTCACACTGAACGCGTTTTGAGCAGAAGGAGTGGCAAAGTCTATGGTGGACGCACGTCTAGGGGTCTTGTGGCATGTCTAACGCATGTAGCGCGGCACATTTTGAAGTGGTAGGTGCGGTTTGAGCGTTTGATGTGCATGGGGCGCGTCCAAAGCAGCCAATGCATGAGCTGAAAAATCTGAACCTTTGCTGCTCGAGATACCACGTCAACCAATCACAGACTCTGCTCTGGGATGTAGCAGTGCATTTTTCCACATGATGATTTCCTGAATGTTGCCCACTACTCTGAAACAGACCGACAGGAGCTCTTTGGCTGAAATAGACTGTCTGTAGTTGGTGTTCTGGCTGGAGATATCAGCACCGATGCAGGTTAAACTGACTGCAGGGTTAAACCAAGCTGGGGACAAAAAGAGCTCTGTAAGTCAGCCTCGTCAGCTCACAGATCCAGTTGTGAAACTCACCGAACAGACCACCTCTGAATTATCTGGTGAAGTAATTGTGAATTATTTATCTGGTTAGTGCGACGTTCACTTGCTCTCAGTAAATAAACAACACCACTTTCTTTATTTTATCGCCATTAAATAAGGACCAGCAGAGGAACAACAGAGGCTATTCCCGACGCGCACATCTACGTTCACACTAAAAGCGTCAGACCTAAAAGAGCAAAAGCACCCAATTGATCGCGTCAGATGGGTTTTGGATGCTCAAAATGTGTTTGGTCTGAACGTAGCATAAGGACTCGGATGCCCTGATTAACTGCAAATATGCAGCGCCAGTTTTAGCTCTACTGTAGTTAAGCAACCTTAGCAAACACATGAACTCAGTCATTCAAACAATTTTACAGATATTGAGCTTAATCTTAGTATGAGAGTAGCTGAGAGTATTTGTCGACACATAATCTGCTAACATATGATATCACAGATTATATTCAAAGCATTGACATGTAAGGTGTCATGCAGTGGATTCTTTAAAAAAACTAATTTAATCTAAAGTCTGTTTTTCTAAAGTATTTCTCTCACACTTTGTCCTGCTTTGCTTCTACCGAACACCTCGAACCTGATCCTGACAAATGAAAATGCCTTTTTTTCTTGAAGTTAGTGTGTTTTGCTGTTGCATGTTGTGATATTTTGCTTTCACACAGATATACGAAGCATCAATCACAAAGGCTCTGATGACCATTTTAAAGACTTAATATTTGCATGAGAGCTTCTGCACAGACCCTGATGCAAAAACACTGCAATCTTTGCTCACGTCGACCATCTGAGTCCCGAGAAGAAATGGATCTTTGTTTACGCCTTACTGCAAGACCTCACGTCAAAACAGCACTTTGCTGCCAGACAGAAATGGGCCCATGTGTTGCAACGAGCACTTCAGCCATCACGGCTAAGTGGGAAAAAGTGACCAATCCATCAACAAGGAGGGATGATCATTTAGGTCAACAGTAGAGAGAAGCTYAAGTGTGACGCTTTTGCTCTTCTGGTGTCAAGTTAAGTAAACTCCGAGTGGTGCTCACACATTCCTTAAAACAGTAGAAGAGAGCAGCGCTGACAGCGAACAGGTCTCCCACTAAAGAGGCTTTGAGATCACATATGAGGCATTCACAAGCACGTCTTTCAACTCTCTTGTGCTTATGCCTCRTCATCAGATTCTTTAATCACCTTTTTTGTTTCTTTGTGATGCCATTTTGACAGTACTTTACCACTGTCAACTCACAGTTACTGTGGGCTGTGACTCAGAGACAATACACCACCTCACAACGAAGCAGTCGCAATCACAGACAAACACTTAAAAAAAGACCCAGATAAAGCTGTCAATGTGTCTCAGTAAAAGAGGAGGAAAAGTGGTTTGCAAACTTCGTAATTTTCTAAAAAACAGAAATGTTAGTGTCTTATCAGGCAGGTCCCCTCTGTTTCTCTACAGATACACAACCCAGAAAAAAAAGAAGAAAAGGGGGGAAAAAAAGACGAGATTTCAACCCATTAGCAGCAAGTCACTCACAGTGAACATCAGCATAAAAAGTACTTTCAACTCTGCTGGCTGTCAGCAACTCTGGCAGCTTCGAAGAGCTTTGGCTTCGACTGGGAGTCTTAGCGAAGGCGCTGTGGTCGGTGGCGACAAAATCAGCTTGAACACTTGTGTGGGAGATCTGTTAAAAGGGCTCGTGGATCAAAGCAGCCTAAGTGGGTCAAAATTACCTTGACCATCTGAGTACAGTCACATTTTGAAGTGTGTGTGTGTGTGTGTGTGTGTGTGGGGGGGGGTAATCTGCAATGTAGAGGGTAGATTAACATTTTGCCAAGATGATTCCTCCTGAAGACGTCAGATCAAAGCCGAGCAATGCTTTTATTTTTCCTCTTCTGACATTCTACCGACTTTGTATTAATTCGGTTTTGTGCGTGTAGTGAAGCAGAAATGTGTTTACTGTGTTTGGAAAAAAATGTCTCTAGGCCTCTTGTGCTTTTCTTAAGAAACACAAAAAATAACTTGTGTCTAGTTTGGCCCTCAAGAAAACATAATATGGCGAATGGCATCTCTAATGTACAATGTTTTACACATCGCTAAGCTTTATTGTAAGGGTATTATTTTAGTTTTAATTAGGATCAGCTTATAGAAACTGTGACAACCATCTTGAATTAGGTTGATTCCTTCTCAGTGTGCATTTGTCGGCTGCTTACGTCACTGCCCCACACCGAAGGTAGTCCTAATTCCTTCCCAAATCCTTCTGAACCGAGGATATCCCAGGATTCAATGCGCCATCATCAAAGGAAACAGAAAAATGAAGGTGGCTGACATTTTTTTAACCAAGTCGGCATAGTTTGGAAATTCTTTAAGGACCGGAGAATGTGTTATTATCATAGTTTTATTGACATGTAACATTTTTAACTGTGATGTTATTCCTCCAGTGAAAAGACATTTGAATACACGTCCCTACACATTTCAAGACTGAAGGCATGTGATTAAAAAATCAGCAGTTTTTTGCAGCCTATCCGGCCCACGTAGGCTGAAGCCCCTGAATTGAGACAATTACAGCCGATATCGCTGCTGGACATGGCACAAGTCATGTTTTTAACTTTAACTCCATAACTCCTACCACACAGTTGTCCCATATTGGGATAATTAAAGTTTTAAATCAGAGAAATCAGAGAAATGAGCCACTGGAAGGCTTTATGGAAGTGTTCAACTAAAAGATAAACAATAAAAATTGATTATTTTTATTTTTTTTAAACTCTTCTTTGAGTTTCTTGCCCCTAGCTTTAAAAAAAATCATCATTGACCTCAGTGACCCAAAAAAGTAATCGGTTTGTTCCTCCATATTATGTTTAAATAAGATTCAAAGCTTTATAACCCATTGATTTTTTTGCAGGTCTCTGCTTGTCACTGAGCTGTGTTGAAAAGAAACGAGATCTTCATTAAAACATCATCGGGTCTGTCCAGGCACAAAATGTTTGCTACTGAAGCGGTAATAAGCCGTGGCAGTGACTCAGTGGGAGCTCTGTATGAGCAAATGGACAAGAGAAGAGGAGCCACAATAGATTAAACTCAGATTTAAACCCGTATCGACAAGTCGCTTCAGCTCTTCCTGTAATTCAGAGGACGGAGCAAACACTTGTATGTTTTTTTTGTGTCATTTACTTGAACTTGAACACATATTTGTTGCGTTTTTAAATGAATTAAGGCCAAAATAGTGCAAAGGAATTGTTTTGCTGTTTGACATTAGGTAAATTATTCCAGTCAAACAGAGGAGTAATCTTCTCATCTAGGTTGATAAGCTGCAGTAATGTGTGTTTTAACCTAGGCCGTGCTAATTCCAGCCTGGCCTTTGGTGCGTGCGAGGCAGCCCTTTTAAAGACGGGTCGCCGTTTGAAGCCTGCTGGTCGAGCCGTTCAAAGCTGCAGCTGTTTTTGGTGCCGTTTGACAGCTTTAATTGATGTTTATTTTGGCATCGCATTTCATTCCTTTCATGCAAATGTCCTGCATGCAGTGAATTGGGTCAGGGCCGCGCTAGGTGGGCACAGTCTGTGTGTACTCGGATAAGAGCAAAGTGCTTAACGAATTTACATTTTAGATCACAGAACTCCAGGCGAGCACAGCGCAACAAAAAGAAGCGATACTGAAGCTTGCAGTGGGGGAATAAAAAGAAAAAGGGTTTCATTTGTCTGGTTTTGATTAGATAATGGGTGGTGAAAACATTCTGTGGCGCAATGTAAGAAAGAAGAAGCCTTTACTTCTTCTTAATRGAACTTAAATTGATATTTTCAAAATTCAATTCACTTTTATCTGCAAAAATTTGTTCCCCACTATACGTCCATGTCAGCAGCACACTGGGCCGGTTCATTTTGTTGTGGCCAGTCTGTCCACCTGCAGGCCTCCTGAGTGCTGGTCATCTCTTCAGACATTGTGGCTCCAAAGCATGTGTCCATTGCCCCTCCCCACTCTGTACCAACCCCCTCCCCCATTCTGTGATCCTTTTCCCTCCACCAGAGCTGACATCACCATGGAGGCACGCAGGGGCCCTCCTCATCTGCTCCCAATTACAGCCTCGCAGAGCTCCTCCATGGAAACAGCCTCAGACCGAGAGGAACGAGCTGAGAGCTCAAACTGGTGGTGAGGCTGAAGCCACCAGCCTGTCTGACAAGGTGCTGACGTAAGTGCCATCCTGAAATTACGGAGAACAATCTCATCCATACATTGACTGTGACACCACTGTGCTCCTGTTTCCACAGAGAACAGAAACACAAGTAACATAATAACAATAGACCAAAGCTTGTTTTGTACCAACAAGAGCAACCATGAAACAAAGAAATCAAATAAAACTTTAGCAAATGGTCTTTTTCTTTACCGCTCAACAGCATTGTGTTTTAATACTTAATTCTCCAGATTCATTTTCCGAATGCTTTGATCAATGGGCAGAGATTTGGATTTAGAGCAGAGGAATAGTTCTTAATCCTGGATTTAGCTTTGTGTGAACATGCAAATCGTCCCTGGTTTTGGGATTGTCAAGGTGGCATATATAGACACATAGGTGGATAGAAACAAAGTACTTTGTTACTGTACCTAAGTAGAAATTAGGTTATCTGTATTTTACTTCAACTTGTTACTATTCTTCTACGGTTTTCACTCAATTATCTGTACTTTATAATCCTTACATTTTTTTTTTACTGTAAGAAGAAGAAAGTCGTTTTTTCCTTTTTCATTTTGGCTTGTTTTGTTTCTGGCTTATTATTGTTACAAAACATTAACTTTTTCAACATTAACATTTTAATAATCATGGCTTTTAGAAAAATGTTTTTTGGGGAAGTCACCTCCCAATAAATGTCATTTTGAATATTTTAACTGGTCGCTTTTACTCAATAGTTTTACTTTTAATACTAAAGTACATTATACTTAAGTACAATAACTGATAAATACTTTAAGATTTTTACTCAAGTAATATTCAGACTTTACCTCCCAGCAAAGTAATTTTATGCCAAGATACTCATGTATGACTTTGAGGTACTTTACACCAGTGTTTCCCAAAGTTGGGGTCGGGACCCAAAGTGGGGTCCCGAAACATCAAAATGGGGTCCTGAAAAGATTTTCTGAATTAAATACATTTTTGCCTTAGTTGTTACAAAGGAGTGAGGTTA
>NW_013952448.1:391359-401416 GCF_001266775.1 Austrofundulus limnaeus
CCCCCACCCTTCACCTTCACCTCCAACCCCCCAGCTTCAGAGTGAATTGATGGAGCACCAGCCACCCAACCGGTCAGCCCTTTTCTCTCTCTGGAAACGAGACTTCATTACAGAGAAGAATTGTCTTATTGTGAGGAAACCCTTCTCCCCCCCTTCGCACGGGAGAAGGGTGGAGCCTGGCTGCTCGGACACTGGGGCATCATGAGGTGACCTGACTTCAGGGGTCAGTTCACTCACTCTTCACACACACTCACTGTTTGGAAAGCATCTCATGTGATGCTTCCCTTGCTGTCGCYCCACCCCAACCCACTCTTCTCAGGCCAGGGTCCTCTGACATCAACACCAGTCATCAGGACACCATTTTACACAGACAGCAGCGACTCTTTCATGGCCACTCTATTTTGAAACTTACTGAATACTGTCAGGATCTGTGTTTTTAGTTTTATAACTAGTTTTTGGGGGATTCCTTTGCTTAAAGTCCAATATCCACCATAACAGTCCAGGTAATCACTGTAGAATGCAATGTTTTTTTCACATTTGGGCCAGGCAAGTGTAAAAAAAAAGATAAAATAACTACAGAAACATCCGAGCACTCCGCAGAAGAATGCCAAAGGCTGATGAGGTCAGAGAAGTTGCTACAGGCAGGACATATTCATGACAGAGGACTATGTGACTGAAAACGATTAAAGTGGAGAAAGCTCCAGTTATTTAGAAGATATCTTTGATGATTTATCTGCAAGTAATGAAGGACAAAGTAGAACTGTTTGGATTGATGTTACCAATCAAAAAGGAGGTTCTGATCCATACGAACCACCACAAAAGCAAGAAGACCACAGCTCCACCAGAGACTGTCCTGGATGGACCTTCCCTGCTTCAAAACACCAAAGCTATAAGCTAGTATTTACACTAAAATAAAACTTCAATTAAAAATAATCTGACTGTAAGGACTATTTGCTATTAAAGTCACTGGAGTTAATGGACACACCAGCATATTTAACATCACAAGATGAGTTTCAGTCATGGCAGTTAACGCTCTGAGGCTGTATTTTAATTTGTGTCGAAAGGACAGATTTTTAACTATTAACCAGTTTTTAAATGTGCTGATAGGTCACGTGAAACCTGAATTATGATAAATAATTCACAGCACATCTTTTTTTCTGAATTATTCTCATATTTATAGCAGTTGACTGCAGTAAAATACCTCCATCTGCTCTCGGCTTTTACCCTCCACCTCCGCCAAATAAAAAAAACGTTCCAACTCAGTCCAAACTTATTTATCAAATATATACAATTCTACAGTAAGAAGAAAAATATATTACAGGGAGTTCAGAGGGCTGTAAGGTTCTGTGGCAGAATGACCCACGGCACAGACAAAAATCCAAAAGTAACAAAAAAAAAGCTTTAATGATTAAAAAGTCTGACGAGGCAKCTCAAAGAACTCACAGAGTATCTCAGGAGAACAAGCACGAGGAACAAGACACCCTCATTGACTGATAGTATAATGATCGGATGCAGACTGAACAAAGGACACAGAATATAAAGGCAAACTAATTAAGGACAAGAAACACCAGGAGGAGACACAAGAGGAAACAGGTGAGCATGGGTGGGGCTGGAGCAGGGCAGAGATACACAGAAACGCTAGAAAACTAAGGAAAATGAACACAGATCATGACAAGGACGATAATGACTGTGAAAACGGAGAACAGAGCTGAACTCTTGCATGTTTTTTTTCATCTTCTTAGTGTAGTTTTTTATATTGATTATTAAATTTTAACTTTACCGATAAAGGAGGTGGATGGGTGTTTTTTTAAATTCAGCTACACTGAGAGCGGATGGCGAAATTTTTTTTAATTTAGCCATCTGCTTTAAATGTGACCAAGTTTTCAGAAAAAAAAGTGGCATGAATTACTTGACGCATCTGGTTTTACTTGACCAATTAGGACAATTCAAAACTGGTTAACACCTTAAAAGCTGTGCTACTGACACAAATTAAAATGACCCAGTGTCTAACCTGCAAAGCTTGCCTTTCTTCGCATATTAATCAAGCCAGTTTCCAGGTTTAGTTCATGTTAGAACTGTCTGTTAGCACAGCATCTTTCCTCGATGTGATAATTTCCCTTGAATCAAATCCTTGCATCATTCCTCAGTTAGGTACCATTCTTTCCCTTAAATACCGGAATAGCTTTTCCAGAGCAGCAGCTTGAAAACCCACTGAAAATAATTTTGAAAACTATTTAGCGTTATTTTCTCAGATTTGTAATAAAACACACCTGGGTTTGTTTTATGTCTCTATTATACTTAGCTGAAAATGCCATTTGGGAAGAAAAAGGTGGGTGCTGGGCTTTATGGGTGCGTGTGCCAACAGTGCATACTGGCCCAGCAGTGCATACTGGCCCAGCACAGTCCTCCTCAGCCAGTTCCCTGCTTCACTCATGCAGCCTGCCACGCGCTCACCTGATCCTGTGTCTTGTGTTTTAAATTCAGTTGTGCTTGTTTTCAATATGATCTTAAAGGTATAACCAGCTTTTATTTCATGAAAGTTATTCTATAGTCATTTCCTGGCATTAGGCTGAATTTTACATCATTCACCATAATTTTAATTGCATGAAGAAAGGAAAATTTTTGTCAATACCAGCAAGCAATTGACTCTGAATGAAAAATCAAAGCATTTAATGGGCAACATGGAGGTAGACACTTTTAGGATGTGTTCTTTAGAGTCACGCTGGTTTAGAAGCAGCCGAGCTCTACGCATTTTTGTGTTTGTTGATTCCAATTAACTGTGCTGGTCATCTTGAATTGGGTTGCCTTCAAAACTCCCACAGACGGACAATTTCAGAACCTTTCAGGTTCGCAGGCAATAAATAGCCAACTTTGACGTATAACACTATAATATACAGGTGTGGGTCATAAAATTAGAATATCATGAAAAAGTAGATTTATTTCAGTAATTCCATTTAAAAAGTGAAACTTGTATATTATATTCATACATTACATACAAACTCATATATTTCAAATGTTTATTTCATTTAATTTTGATGATTACAAATGACAACAAATGAAAATCTCAAATTCAGCATATCAGAAAATTAGAATATTACTGAAGACCAATAAAAACAAAGGATTTATAGAAATGTTGGCCAACTGAAAAGTATGAACATGAAAAGTATGAGCATGTACAGCACTCAGTATTTAGTTGGGGCTCCTTTGGCCTGTATTACTGCAGCAATGCGGCGTGGCATGGAGTCGATCAGTCTGTGGCACTGCTCAGGTGTTATGATAGCCCAGGTTGCTCTAATAGTGGCTTTTAGCTCTTCTGAATTGTTGGGTCTGGTGTATTGCATCTTCTTCTTCACAATACCCCATAGATTTTCTATGGGGTTAAGGTCAGGAGAGTTTGCTGGCCAATTAAGAACAGGGATACCATGGTCCTTCAACCAGGTACTGGTAGCTTTGGCACTGTGTGCAGGTGCCAAGTCCTGTTGGAAAATGAAATCTGCATCTCCAAAAAGTTGGTCAGCAGCAGGAAGCATGAAGTGCTCTAAAACTTCCTGGTATGTGGCTGCGTTGACCCTGGACCTCAGAAAACACAATGGACCAACACCAGCAGATGACATGGCACCCCAAACCATCACTGACTGTGGAAACTTTACACTGGACTTCAAGCAACGTGGATGAAGTGCCTCTCTTCTTTTCCTCCAGACTCTGGGACCTTGATTTCCAAAGGAAATGCAAAATTTACTTTCATCAGAGAACATGACTTTGGACCACTCACCAGCAGTCCAGTCCTGTTTCTCTGTAGCCCAGGCAAGACGCTTCTGACGCTGTCTGTGGTTCAAGAGTGGCTTGACACAAGGAATGCGACAGCAGAAACCCATGTCTTTCATACGTCTGTGTGTGGTGGTTCTTGAAGCACTCACTCCAGCTGCAGTCCACTCTTTGTGAATCTCCCCCACATTTTTGAATGGGTTTTGTTTCACAATCCTCTCCAGGGTGCGGTTATCTCTCTTGCTTGTACATTTTTTTCGACCACATCTTTTCCTTCCCTTCGCCTCTCTATTAATGTGCTTGGACACAGAGCTCTGTGAACAGCCAGCCTCTTTAGCGATGAACTTTTGTGTCTTGCCCTCCTTGTGCAAGGTGTCGATGGTCGTCTTTTGGACAACTGTCAAGTCAGCAGTCTTCCCCATGATTGTGTAGCCTATAGAACTAGACTGAAAGACCATTTAAAGGCCTTTGCAGGTGGTTTGAGTTAATTAGCTGATTAGAGTGTGGTACCAGGTGCCATCCATTTTGAACCTTTTCACAAGATTCTAATTTTCTGATATGCTGAATTTGAGATTTTCATTTGTTGTCATTTGTAATCATCAAAATTAAACGAAATAAACATTTGAAATATATGAGTTTGTATGTAATGTATGAATATAATATACAAGTTTCACTTTTTAAATGTAATTACTGAAATAAATCTACTTTTTCATGATATTCTAATTTTATGACCAGCACCTGTACTATTGTGCACAAATTAGAAGGTGATCAAAATAAAAATTATACAAACTCATAGGTCGCAGGTATTATTAGGAAAATGTATGAACAGATATAAGTTTTTGTTCACATTTGAAAGCGCTGCTTTACAGAAGTTGTAGAATTGTTGTTATAGCAGCAAAATAAAAATGTCTAATTTTTTTAGCAAATAAGGGACTCTGGTTAGCCCTGCTTTCTTGCAAACTATAAAAATCATGCAAGTTCTGCACAAACTGTGGAAATGTTTTTTTTTAAAGCACTACAAAGTCATTATTTTATGTCAGTGAAAACAAAGCTTGCCACGTTTGAAAGAAAAAAAAACATTTGAAAGCTGAAATGATTGAAACTGATCAAAGTCAGTCAAAAATGTGGTACAAACTGTGATTTAAACGGATGCTTCTGATGGGTTGAATATGTGACTAAAAAAAGGTTGTTTTTTTGTTTATTGTATGGTACAGTGGTTGAAATATTTTATGGAGGTGGAAAATGTCCAGTAAAGATTTGGATTAGCTTTTTATGACTTTTCTGCCTCTAAAATGCTCTCTCTGTTCTCCAGTTGAGCATCTACAGGCAAGAACTCTGCGGTTCAGATCCAGCTCCGAAATGTTTTGTTGTTGTGGAAAAAATTATTTCAAGCACTTGCTTTACAGCTCTGCTTGAGGCACGTCTGGCTCTCGCTGACAGCCCTCTGCAACTTTTGACTGGTTAAATGACATGTTTTACATAAACTTTTTCTCCATGCAAACACATAAAAAAGAATGCTGACAAACCCTTCTAAAGTGAAACACGCTCAGAATAGTCCTTTGGAGAGAGCGTGCCAGATAAATCAGTCTATTTTTTTTGTAGATCAATAAGTGCTGTGTTCAGGGATGTGCATGCTTTGTACACACATTTCATTCATGTGAGCAAAAGAGCAACTGAGAAAGATATCTACATCAATGAGGAAAGTGAAAACTGATCCTCTATAATCAGACCCTGCTGAACTGTGAGGTCTCACTGAGGTCACTTTTACCTGGAAGTTTATCTCTCTTGATGCATCATCTTCCACAGGGCTAACCCATGGCAATGGTAGTGTAGGCAAATGCTAAGAATACTGTCCATCTAGGGGGCCCCACAAATGAGGGGATGAAAAAAAAAGTTATGTTTCTATCAGAGTCTAGTTAATTTAGTTCGTAGCATAATCACTGGTTACACAAATTTATTAAGATAGTTTGTTCTTAGGGTTTCTCAGCYTGCTTTGTTACTACATAAGGTTATATGCTGCAGAGGATTTTACATGATAAAATTATCATATGATCCAGGCAAGACTAACTACTGGTGCTCGGTGTCTAAACAGAAAGTGTCAGTTATGATCTCAGATAAAGTTCAGCTAAAAAGTCTGGTTTCTAATGTTTTATCTTCATAAAATAATGATTTTGTGTCATTTTATTAATCCAAGAATGTATTAAAATGATCTTCAAATGGCTGGAAAATAGATCGTTTACATTTTCTGGGGAAAAGTCCACAACTGTTCATTAACAAGAACAGGTGTTCTTCATTGCTGTCAGCACATGTTGGCAGGTACATATGAGGTGGACTTCTGGTATTTTGTTTTAGATGAAATACATTGTTAACTATTTTAGTTGGACAACCTTGTTTCTAAAGATAAAAATATTTAATTTGGTATGTGAATATATGAAAACTGGTAGTAAAATTTATAAAAATTGCACAATGGGTGCCACCTGAAATTAGTGGTGCACCAAAAAAAAAAAATCGGTTCACATCAGAATCGTATTCCCGTTTACAAAGATTCAGTATTAATTTAAAATGTCCTAAAATAAAATAGATTTTTAAAAATAAAAAAAAACTTAGCAAATCCACTGGCTGTCAGCCTCCATTTTGTTACTACGTGGGACGTACAAAATACTAATGGTTTCTGGTGTTCTCAGCTCATAAACGTATGATTTTCCATGTGATTTTATTAAAAGTGCTTTGGATTCTGTGTTTGTGTCCATAAAAGAACATTACAAATTTTAAATGCATTGATTTTGGAACCCATTTTTGTTCTTATTGCCATAAAGGATATCTTCACATATGTGAAAAGAATCAGCTCCTTTCATGGCCCCCGCTGCTGGGTAAAAAAATGCAGCTACATATTTTGTCATCAGCCTGCCATTGTTTTTCTCTGTGGATCTTGGCCTTTTTCCTCAGCCTGAATGGTATAACAATGCAATTTGATCATTGCCTGTGAATGAACCAAAGCAAAAATGACTGATTTCAAAGTTTGCTGAAACTATTCAAAACACCAGCGGTCCGTTTAGGGCCCAGGGTAATGAATACCACGGTACTGAAAGTCTTGATGTGAGGGAGACTTGGAGCTTAACTAAATAAACCTTGTCTGAGTGAGCAGCCTGACTGGTGCCTGACCCTGTGTGGACTGGAGCAGGCTACACGACTCAGAGGTCACTGGATTGGCTCAATGTTGATGAGTCTCATTTAGGCTCTTTTTACACAAGAACGATCTCTGGATTTATAAGTGTTTATTGTGGCAAATAAACATAAAAAAAACTTTATATGGATCCGATGTAGTTTCCATGCCAGGCAGCTTTGCAGATAGAAAATGGGAAACTTTTGTACTGTTACTTTAAAATTATAGTATTTTGACCAAAACTGTCATGTGTGCTGAGTGAGGGTGTTGTAATGTGTTGGTTAACATTTCCACTGCAAAGGAGGTGCAAAAATCACATTGATGTTTTTCTGGCAGCCCTGATGGTGGACTCAGCTGCACACATCATGCATGCAGTGCCATGATCACTGTTACWGTACATCCAAACTGACAACATTAACGTTCTTTCAGACTTGGGATGTTATTGGTTTTGCTCCTACACAATGAAAAGGGTGAGTAGCCCAAAAAAACAAAACAAAAAACCTCACTCAACTCTTTGCCATTCTCACCTCTGAGCGGGGGTTCTTGCCAAAACCTCCACTCTGAGACCAGGATTCAGAAACCTTCGAGTTTTGAGAGGGCCATTGTTGAAAAGTTCTAGTTTCACTCAGAAAACGTGAACAGGGCCTCAAGGGCCGAAATCAGCTCTCATTGTCACAGTTGTGTGATGAAAATTAAGTCATTTTCTTTACAGGTTCGAGTCTTCTTGTCGCAGCATGAACTTTTCAACCCCCCTCCATTTACAAACTTAATGTGTTTAAGCTGAAAGTGGTCCAATGCTGCATTTTGCTTCAACTGTTCCAGAATCTGAGTGTTGTACCCGGAAGCACACATTTATAAAGAAAGTCAAATGGCCAAAAACCAGTTGATGGATAGAGCACAGACATGACCAGAGAGCTCTGTCTGCCCAAAAAATGTGGTGCTTTAACATGCACAGAGTTTTGTCCAAAATAACAGCGGATATGTGAGTTTTTTTGGAGGAGATTTTTCACAGTGAAAATTCCAGTGGAAAGAAACCCCATGCAGTGGCGTATATCACAGCAGGAGGGGTTTCCCAATTGCTCGGCAAGGTGTGTTTCAGGGGCTATGAAAGGTGTGTGCAAAACCGAACATCGAACAACCACCTGGCCGCGGGTTGACTGTTCAGCTTCGGATCTAGACTCACCTTAATAGCCACACATCTGTCACCATAGAGGTTGCTGTTGGGAAGTGTTTAGTTAGTGGTTCAGCTTGAAATGACCAACGGTGTCAACAGAAGCTTCATGGGAGTAGTGCTGGTTGAAGCTGATAGCAAAGATCACTTGCCTTCCCTGCAGTGGGAGTGACAGGCTGTGATTTTTTCCCCCTCTCCTTTTCATTAACTATTCACATTTGCACCTAATGTGCAGATCATCATTGCCACTCGACATGAGTCCAAGCAGTTCAAATGCAGGGTTGCTTGGAAGTGTACACGCCACCCCAGGAGTTGCCGGGCGTTAGATGCCTGCGGAGAGGTGGGTGCTGAGAGCTGGGGCTTGTTTGGATCAGGAACTGAATTTTCCTCTGAAGATGAGGAAACGGTTTATGGCACGCTCCCATGAGAGTGTATCCAGCTCTTTGAAGCTCCTGTCTTGGTGGCTGCTCTTATCTTTGGGAAGGGATTATTTTATCTCCTCCTGTTTCTTTCTTTTTCTTCTTCATCTCTTTCTTGCTCACCATAAACTCAGGTTTAGTCCAGAGATCTCCTTGGAGATCATCTTCCGGCCCCTGCATTTTCTTTCAACTCATTGCCAATTTCCTTCTTTCATATTATACAATTATCAACCACTATTCCAGGTCTCTTCCTACAGTGTTCCCCAACTATCCTTTTCTTTTTTCCTTGCTATATGTCTTCTATTCTATTCCTCAAACACATGACAGACTGTGTAATTAATGAGCATCATAAACCTCTCTTTCTATTAGCTACCCATTAGTAAACCTGGCAAGCCTGTCATTTTGGACAAAAACACACAGCTCCTTCATTTGATCCCCACATCAAAGAGGAACCCTGCTGTTTTCAGCTCAATACACTAATTGTGTCCTCGTTCTGGATGGGTCTACACCCCCACTGCTTCAAAAAGGCAGCCAGTGCTGAGTGCAGATAGTAAAGAGAAGTACAGAAGCAGAAATTATTGATTATACAGGCCTAAATTTGGAGAAACCTTTGGAAATTACCAGCCGTTCAACGAAAGGCCTTATTGCACCCTTTCATTGCTGGCTTTACTGTAGACACATTTTAGAAAATAATAACCGTGAATGGGCTTCAGGCTCTGTTTATAGGTGTTTAAAATGCTGCTGTAAAGATAAAAGGAATTTATAAGTGGGACAGTAAGGATTCTCATATTTACACTACAAGTAAAAAATGCAAAGAACAGCAGCCTGAAAACTTTGTCTCAAGTCATACCTTTACCCAAATGATTGTTTCACACATGTTGTGGAGTTTATTGGCCTGTTTTGCTACTTTTGCAAAATAAATCAAGTGGTAGTCTTGTATCATAAACAAAATGTGCTTGAATGTCATCATTTTTTAAAGGTATACATTGTTGAAACCAGCCATAATTAGCCAATAACTCTGATTGGTCTGCTTTATTTATTTTGTTTTCTGCTGACATGAATAGATGAAAAATTAAACACGAGAAATGCCAAAGGTCTCAAGCAATTTCCCCACATTTACGTTTTTGATATAAAAAAATTAATTCATGGGACTTTTGAGGTTAACAACTGTAATTTCTAAAGGAAACCACCAAATCTGAAGTGCTGCTTTATTTTCACTTAATGGTAGCTACATTCGATGTAAATATGGAAAGATTATTTAAACAATGAACACATCTGCAGTAATTATACTACTTCAAAGTAAACTAACTTTACAGTGTTGTATAAAGTACCTAAAAGTGATACTTGAGTAAAAGTACAAGTATTTTATCATAAAAATATTTTAGTAAAAGTTAAAGTCTTCTCTAAAAAATATCACTTGAGTAAAAGTCTTAAAGGAGACATTTCATGCTAAATACACTTTTATGTATTTATAAACTATTTTTTGTGCAATTATAGTGTCTAGGAGTGTAGAAAACTTTAATTTATTCTGTCCAGTTA
>NW_013952448.1:407421-413278 GCF_001266775.1 Austrofundulus limnaeus
TTTGAATTTAGGTTGGTAATTATTATCACACAGCACCCGCCACATACAGATAAACAAAATTTCTACTTAAGTACAGTAACAAAGTACTTGTACTTAGTTACTTTACAACTCTGTAACTTCATGACAGCGGCAGGTACAAATGCTAATCACAGTTTAAGAATAGTTCAGTGATGCTAATATTGTTATAGAAGCTCCAACTGTTCTAATTTGAACCAATAACTAAGCACCTACATATTTCCTTAAGAATTCATCAGTTTGAGTTGAGGGCTTTCTGCACAGAGCTAAAGAGGCAGCAATGAAAAGAATAAAGAGCAAGAAATAAGATGGAAAATCAACCAAATTCTGTGCTAACAATGGCAAGTTTTATATCTGTCTAAACTTATGTTTTTGCATATTGCAGCCATATAAACACTAACTGACTGTTTGCAAACTGCTTAGGTTAAACGCTGTCTGGATATAGCAAAAGTTATTCAGTGCTAAATGATATCAATTCTGTCAGATCTCGTTAGAGAAACAAGCAACCAGGTCTAAAATAACACACACAAAAAGAAAAAAACCCACATACACCCTTACAGCATCACAACGAAGGATATAGGCTATTTAATTTATATACAGAATTATGTAAGTGAACACAAAACATCTTTTGGCCTTTTGAACTATTACTAAAAAGAACACTGATATTAAACCTTAGAATAGCATTCCTGACATTATCAAAAGTGTTACCAGTGTTTACAGTGGTGAATAGTGAGGGAGAAACAATATTTCTCTTCAGGTTCATACTAGGGATGATAAAGGAAGCTAACCAACTCCATCGACGAAAGCAGCAACTACTAGCCAGTCAGTGGCAGTGTGATACAGGCGATGCATGCTTTTGGCTTTACTGCTGTTGACGGACGCTACAGCTGGACAAACTTGACATTTTTATTTAGTGGACGAAGACAAACAGTCTAAATAAGCAAGTACACGTTCTAAACCAGAACCGAAAGACTGCAGCAACACGCAACTGACTGTCAATATTTTTGAACAAATTTATAGGAAAAGAAGCCCAAAGTCACTTATAAAAAGTGAAATCAGAAACTCTTTCCACGACTGAAGTCTGTTTAAAATGTGTCATTCTGGTGTGGGCTAAAATTGATTCTTATATCAGTTTAGTGCATAATTTATTAATTTAAAACTTTGTAGGCCAGGTGAAATGAGCTTGTAGAATGGCTTTAGTCTGTAGGCAGTGTTTGGCTCTCTTTGATCTGACAAATGAACTAATGAATATTGTGGCTTCAGTTTACTTGCAGAAAAGCTTTTGCTGACCAGGCTGACGTTCCCTCCTTCCAGGCCTGACACATCACACACTGGGACACAACAATGAGCTGAGCCAGGAATCAGCACTGTACTTCAGTCACTATTGTTTTCTGCCCTTTAAAACATTCATGCCCTTTTGTTACCCAAGATAAAAGCAACAGTCACATGTCGGAGTCTTTAGCGGCCAGCAGCTGCTCTTCCCTTCCTCATAGGCTTCACACCCCTCCTCTTTATTACCAGGCGGTATTCCCTTGGGCTCACTAGGGGTCAGGCTCCTAATATATTATCACAAGGACATAAACACTGAAAAATCGTTAAAACTCCCCCAAATCATTCCATTCAGAATCATGCCATTTGAATACCCTTTTATTTTTTTTCTTAGGGTACGTATCTAGTTTTATGGTGGAAAATGTCAGAATTGGCCACCAAGGATGCTCCCTATAGTCAGTCTAGTTCAATAATTCAAGCCCACCTTCATAAATCAGGTCATGTTACCAGATTGTGAAGCTTTTGTCACCACAAAGGAATCACAAAAAAAAAAAGGGTAAAAGATGCCTTTCCACTGGATTTGACAAATGCCTCAATAAAAGCCAGATATTTACTTMATTTATTTTCCAATTTAATAAAGTGTCAGGGTGAAATATCTTCATTCCACAGAAATGAGGACTGATGGGAGGTTTGAGGATCATGTCCTTGAGATGACTCTTAAACTGCCACCACCTCCACTCTCACAGGCATCAAAGGCAAAGCTTGGAAATGGGGCCCTCCAAAGCCATGTCTCCGTTGGCCTCTTCAAAGAACAGGAAGTATGTCAGAGGGACAGGCCCTCTTTCCCAGCAAATTTGGGTGAGTTGCTATAATAACAAGCTCATCTGTGTGTCTGTGGCAGTCTAGTTCAAAGGGGAGCCTGATTCCTCCTGATACAACCCAAGATGTGAATGCAGAAGTCACTCAGTAGTATGCAGCTAGAGGGCACGCATCCAGTTCATAGCTTCATCCCTGAAGATGTGATAGTGACTGAAAATAAAACTTTCCTCAAATTCCACTTTAGTTCCATATACTTAAATTGCATTTATCGCCTTTGAATTTTAAGTGCTTAGGTGCAAATTTTATAGGACCTTTTCGTTTTCTTTGCATAAAAACCACTTGACTCAGTGGTTTGAAATGCTAAAACAAACTTGCCATGATAAAACATCCACTTTAAAAAGGCCAATGAAGACATAAAAAATGTACATGATTACAAACAGGAAAAAGAGAACAACAAGGACACTTGCTCATCCACAGCCACCTCACACAGCCCCAGTACTATGCAAGCAACTCATAACTCTTGGAGGGAATATACTAATTGAGATTTTGTCACTCGGGTTCATTTTTGCTTTTGACCAATTTTAAATCTACACCTCTTTCTCTCAGGTTCCTAACAGCCCCATCTATATTTCCTGCCCATCAGGAGGTGATTTATAATTTCAACCCATTCTCACTCCCAACTCGTCACATATTGACGTTTTGCAAGGTTCCCTCTACGTCCGATATTGACGCGCGGGGTACCCCCCTCACGTCAGTTACTGACGAGATGGGGCGGAAGCTGTTGTCATATGTTCAGAAAGTGTATAAAATGCGCAAAAACGACCGTTCCAAAGCCTGAAATTACCTTAGTTCACTTTAGACATCCTGTCCCTGACTCTAGTAGGTAAAATTAACCATTTTTAGAAAATGTACGAAATTCAGGTGAACATGTTCTAAAGCGTAAAATGACCTAATATTCACCATGGACATCCTACCCCTGATCCCAGTACCTAAACTTAACCATTAAACCCGATCCCTCATGTTAACCTCAGACACCCGCCCCAAAGCCCCCTGGTGGCGCAACCCGGAAAAGCCGYGGGCGTCAAGGAGTGACGCGAGGGGGGTACCTTCTGCGTCCAAATAAGACGCAGAGGGAACCTTACCTTAAACGTCAATATGTGACGAGTTGGGAGTGAGAATGTGTAGATAATTTGCATTAAACACTGTCTGAAAAACATTCAACACTTTTAGACTCAATAAAACACTATTCAAAAGGCTGCATTTCATATGTTAATATTTCTGCAGATGCTTATTTGATAATTTCTACTTACTCCAATATTCTCTCCATCTCCATCTTCTTATCCGTAGTCGGGATGCGGAGGCAACAGGCCCAGGAGAGAAACCCAGACATCCCTCTCCCCAGCGACACTTTCCTGCTCGTCCTGGGGGACTCTGAGGCATTCCCAGGCCAGAGAGGATACATAATCCCTCCAGTGAGTCTAACATGTTCTCATGTCAGACTTGTAACATATTGGCGCGCGGGGTCCGTCCTTGCCGCCCGCGGCTTTTCCGGGTTTGCGTGACGTCTGAGGGTAACATGAGGAATCAGGATTAATGGTTAACTTTAGGGTCTGTGGTTAACATGAGCGATCAGGGTTAATGGTTAACTTTAGAGTCTGTGGTCAGGGTTAGGCTCTATAAGGCTAGTAGAAGTTACACTTAGGGTCTAGGATGGTTAGTTTCGCGCAATTCTAGTCTGGTAAAAACACATTGTCCTCCTCCGCCCCATCTTGTACAGAATGGATGCGCGCGCGGGGGGGTGTGTGGGGGGGTACCCCCGGCATCAACATAATGATGTTTGGTCAAGCGTCAATACCTTGACGCGGAGGGCATGAGAATGGACTCATGAGTCCTGGGTCTTCCCCGGGGCCTCCTACCAGTGGGATGTGTCCGGAACACCTTTAAAGGGAGGCATCCAGGAGGCATCCTAATCAGATGCCTGAACCACCTCAACTGACTCCTTTCGATGTGGAGAAGCAGTGGCTCTACTCCGAGCTCCACCCGGATGATGGAGCTCCTCATCCTATCTCTAAGGCTGAGCCCGGCCATCCTATGAAGGAAGCTCATTTCGGCCGCCTGTATCCGTGATCTTGTTCTTTTGGTCATGATCCATGCCTCATGACCGAAGGTGAGGGATGGAACGAAGACAGACCAGTAAATCAAGAGCTTTGCCTTTCGACTCAGCTCTTTCTTCACCACGACTGATCAAAGTAACGCCCTCATTACTGAGGATGATGCCCCAAACCGTCTATCCATCTCCCACTCCATCCTACCATCACTCGTGAACAAGACACTCAGATACGTAAACCCCTCCACTTGACGCAGAGGCTCTCCCCTGACCCGGAGGGGGCATTCCACCATTTTCCGGTCGAGAACCATGGCCTCAGATTTAGAGGAACTGACCTGCATCCCAACCGCTTCACACTCAGCTGCAAACAGCCCCAGTGCATTGATATGATGCAACAACACAATTATTATGTTTATTGGGATATATTGATCCAACAGGATGACAATATTGATCAACGTTTTTAATTTTCCTTGATATGATTGGATTATTAATCATTTGTGACCCATCACATCATAAGTTCCAAGGTGGAGAATTAGGCAGATGTATTTTAATTAAAATGTTTGCAATAATTGCATTTTATCAAAATATAGCATCTTACAATTAAAATGAACCATCTGAAATATAATCCTAATGAATTTTAGGCACCTTTTTAAGCAGTAGCTACAAAAAAGATTTTGAGCTAAAATGCTTTTATCTATTTATTTTTTTTTTCTCTGTTAGCTAGCAAAGCTTTTGTTTCTTTCCAGCTGGGAAATCTCAATATCCAAATATTTGATATGTCTTCTTTAAAATGACATCAAAATTTCTCATTAGAATAACATACAAATAAAATTCAAAACAGATCTTAATGGGCTATCCTGATTAACAAGAAAAATTAAGCCAGATCTGTGGAACCGCTCATGATATCAGAATGATCCAGGTAAATGTAGATTAAAATTCAGGAATCTGAAAATGTGCTTARGTCATGTTAACCAGTTTTGACATAATCCCAGCTTTATCCTCAGTTTGTCAATATATCAATGTGGATTGTTACGTCCCTATAGTTGCCAAGTTAATGAAATGGTAAATAACTCAAGTACGCAAAAGTTATATATATATATTTTATTAAATTTGTTGAATGAAATGTTGAGAATTTGGAAATGTAGGGAGCAGTCACTGGTTATAGATTTTATAGGACAATGATTTTCACAAAGTACTTGAGTGTGATTAAAGTTTGGACTGATAATATTTAGAGCATCAAGAAGGCATCTCTCAGGAGAACATCTAAAAGAATGGTGATGCCCGTGTGTTACAGATACTTACAGCCTGGCATGAGAAGGCACAGTATCTGCTGTCTTATACTGTATATCTAAAGACATCAAAAGCTTCTTAGCTTGCTTTCATCTCCTGCCTCAGCCCGATAAAACCCTCATTCTCAGGTCAGAGACCCCAAATAAAAAGATGAGCACAAATCCTAATTTGATGTTGACCTCAAGAAGCCTGTTTGAGAAGATTATTATTAAAGCAGAAAAAAATGGTTCTTCAAGGACGTCCAAATAGTTTAATTTATTGTCCAACTTGAATTAGGAAAAACAAGCATGCATCATTGACCAGACAGGGATTATCAGTCCTGCTAAGCTAAGAAATATATATATATATATATATATA
>NW_013952448.1:413508-419994 GCF_001266775.1 Austrofundulus limnaeus
TATATATATATTATTTGTTTTTCACTTCACATTTATGCTCCCCTCACGTAAAACGTGTCACACTGCACGTTTCGATTTTGGAGCCTTTTGTGATTGACAGACCCACAACTAGGGTCTCTGAACAGACCTATGAACTTATCTATATGAGACTCCACAGCTGAAAACTCAGATAGTTGGAAATAGTTTACACATACTAGTGGTCGGTAGTGAAATATTTCGTTTTGTTCATACCTTTTGCGCTTCCAGGAGAAATCTGAAGCGGGGAAAAGATGAACAAGCTGTGTCAAGCTCCCCTAAAGTTAGCATCATATTCCGGAAATGGCACATTTTGACATCATTTAAATCAAAGTTTAAGTTTCTCATACAAAGTTTAAAGTCAGGTAAATTAGTTTTTGTGATTTTTATTCATTGTGTCAGGTTCCATGCTGTAGAATCCCTCGTTTTATAAAGCATTTCGCATCCCTTTTTAAATTCAGCGTCTTTTGTTTTGAAAGGATTGACCGGATGTTGCGCAGCTAAATGTCTTCCGTGTGTCTTGTCAGTTCGGGATCAAAGAGTCGTTGGATCCTCTGTGTCACACCGTCCTGTACTCTAAGTGTAGTGTGTTCACTTGGTTGTCTACGGACGCTCTTCTGTCTGGATATCATTTTATTTTTTTTTATTTCTTTGGATTACATTCATCTGATGGTTTTCAATTGTAACTCGATGTATAGAGATGGGTAAACTGCACTCGAAACATGGTAAGATTCTCCACCGTTCCCGAGAGAAAATCTGAGCTGTAGTTGCCAGCGCTCCGATACTTTCTAGCAACACAATTCATTGTCTCCTCCTGTCTTTTTCTGTCTCTAAAGCCGCTATTTGTAAACCGAGGGAGAGTCCAGAAGGTAAGCGCTTTCCCCCACGCTTTGGCTACTTTAATAATTTCTGAACATTTCGGTCAGTTTGTAAACAGTTTCCCCAACATTTCTTTTTTAAATTCAGCAGCATTAAAGCAGAGAGTTTGTTCGATGGGGTAAAAATACATTTCGGAAGAAAAATGAGCGATGAAAGTATAGTTTAATGCTGTTTTGTGTTTTTTTAAGGCGATAGTTTTGTGGTGAACGCATGTTTGGCGAGAAAAGGAATCGACGACTGGCTCGTGAAGCAGAAATACTACTGCACGAGCTCTCGCCTCGAGCAACAACAGGACTGTCACCTGAAGAATAACTGCGGCTTAACGACACGGGTAAGACGCATATATTCAAAAAAAACTGTGTATTAATTCAAGTTCTGCGTTTTGATATTTTTTGTATTTAAGTGCATTTTTTATACTGCAAACTTTTTTTTTTTTGGCCTCACTTTGTCTGCGTGCTCAGACTTTCTTGAACCTTAAACTTTTTAGTGGGTGGCTGGAAAAAAAAAGGGGGTTCCCTCTGTTTTGAATTCCTTGATACAAGTTTAAAATGTGACTATTGCTTGGCTTTTAAGATATTTTGTGGCTCCCTTGTAATTAAGGTAACAACAGGCCCAGCCTGAGTTGAAAGCATTGCTGTGTGACAGTCTGGTGACAAAAATGTGTGGACTGGAAAAGCTGGGCAGAGTTGTTGGAGGTCATGCTTGTTTTTGTATTTTGGCAGTGCGGTAAACACTGTGCTGTTGTTGTTGTTGTTGTTGTCAAGAAGGGAAATCCTTTGGAATTGCTTCAGAGGAGCCGTTAAGCCTCTTTCATTAGAGATGCTGTTTCTCAAAGGAAACTGAAGCCCATCAAGAAAAAAAGAAAGAAAGAAAAAGGGAAATCGGTTCCTCCACCCACGATCCAGACATTTCGAGCAGAAATGCATCTATTTTTTGAACGCAGCTCCCAATCCAGGATCTAATGCACTTTGAACACCCCAAAGCACAAACTGTAGTAGTCTTTTGTGRTGTTGCACTACGTTATTCTCAGTTTTAAAGCACCATGGTTGTTTCTCTGTTTTTTATACTAGAATTTCATATTTCCAGGTAAATGCTTTTGTTCTGCTTCAATCCCTATGCTAAGTTGATACCTTTTTGGCAAACAACTGTTCTTAGAGGCCATGCCATACCATATATTTAAAGTTAATACAAGGACACACCTTCAAATTAACATGCCAAATACAATTTCACTTTTGTATAATGAGCCTTGGGTATGACGAACTGATGAGCAGCAACCAGGTGGTGGAGAACCAAGATTTCTGAATCCTCGAAGCAAATGTAAACTTTAAAACCCTCTTTTGTTTTGTTTTCTGCTGCCAGGTGTTTCAGCTTTGCATTCTAGTATGATTGAAGTAAAAGTTTGGCAAAGTGTTAATGGTTGTGGTGTCAAAGACACAATGTGTGACCACACATATGACAACAGAATCATTCCCTCGTCAGATACGACGGGTTTGAGATGTTTTCACACTTAATCTATCTTGTTTTTTTTAAAGCTCAATGATGCGTCTGCAGAAGTAAAACTGTTCCACTCATAATAATATCACTTGCCTCCTGAAGGCAAAAGAGTGAGCTTGTGTGTGTATGTGTGTGTATTAACAAAATATCTCCCAAACCACTAACAGACTTTAATAAAACTCAAAAAGCAATCATCAGATCATTGAATATACATCTACAGCTGAATAACTTTTGCTGACAACACAATTCAAGGTGGCTACCATGGATAACTGACAGACAACATGAAAATGGTTTTAACGTAGTCCGTTTTACAGATATTTAGCTACATTTAGGCATGGTAATAGGTGAGAATTCGCATCAACGCATACCAGATCCTCACAATATTGCATGAGATTGCACACATCATTTACAAGTTTGGTCCAAAACGTCTGCACCTCTTTTCCTTCTCATCGTAAGATGATCTTCATTATAAACAGTGACAGAAAAGGCCGATATTCATTCCTTTAGGAATGTTGTTTCGCATTGTAACGAGTTCAATTTGTGCAATTTTGAAAAGATTTACAAGCACAAAATTACCAAGCACGTAACCTAAATTATGACCACAACAAACATTTACAGCTTCGTTCCTCAGCATATTAATATGATGTTCTTTTCCCTGAAACATTTTTGTGTTTCTGTGTTAAAGCTTTGGCAAGAGGTGGAGGGGGCCCTCTGCTGAAAGGGTGGGATGTTTTACAACAATTTAGAATTAGCAGAGTTGGGTTTGCGTAGTTTGTGTGATTAATGTAAGCTTAAAGCATTTCTGTGGCATTTGTTGCATAGACAGACTTTATATAAATTTATGAAAGTATTTTTTTTAAAAATGTGTTTTACTCCTTATTAGTCAGAAGCCTCAGCATTTATTTATTTATTTATTTATTTATTTATTTATTTATTTAAGGATTCCCATTAATCTTACCAATAATAGAGACTAAAAATGTAATAGAGTAATGTTTCCACCTTGAGCACCTTTGAGTTATTAGGGAGATTTCCACAAAATGTCATAATTCCCTGCATTAATCAAAAAAATGTAGGAGACAAATTGAAGCAAAACACCTTTTTTTGTTTAAGTCCGAGTAAAACAATCATATATTTCAAATACTGAATTATTCCTATCCGCTTTCTGCTTGGAAAATATTCATAGCACCATAAGTCTTGGTTTTATTTAGCAGAAACTCAAAACCTGACCCCAGTGTGCTTTCAGAAAAAAAAGGGAGCTAAGCGCTTTATTGCTCTGAGCTTTAAAAGTTGTCCCTGTTGTATAGAATACCTGGTGAGACAGTTATTTATAGCCGTCGTTCTTGAAGCTCCCCTCCCAGTTGCGCTGGGGTCCAGAAGAATGTGGGTCGGGTGTCGACAGTGGGGAGTCCTTACTTAAAAATTCTTTTGATCTGATTGTGTCCGCATCTTACTCCCGACAGCGACATAAAATAATTTAAAGCATGCCATTGTTGTGGGATGCTGCTCACATTAGTAGCTCGCCCCTCGTAATTGGTTTTACCTTGATTCTTTGAGGCGTACAGATGCACCGGAGGACTTGGTGATGTTTCTCTGCATGTTGTGTTATTCATTCATAAGTTCTGCGCTCAGATTCTTGGTAGACAGCCACTGAGTGGTCCAGGCAGGTGGGTCTGCGCGTCTCAAACACGAGATCATGTGAGCCTCAGAAAACTTTCCTCCCTGTAATCAGCGCAGTGTCCACACCCAGCCGTAAATTTGATATGTTATGTGCAGCCTGCACACTCTAGACTTACTGATATAGATATGTTGATGGCTGAAGATTTTCACCACAAAATATTTTGTAAGCTTAAGCTGACTTGTTTATTTCATTGCTTCCTGTGGCATTCATCGTGACTTCACAGTCTGTTTTAACGGCGCTCCTTAGATTTTTTTTAATTTATTTTAAATTCCACCCCATCCCCTATTTGGTTCAGCCCTCTTCTCCTGTCCCCCCATCCTATCCTCCATCTGTTTGTTGCATTTATTACGTGGCTTTGTGTTGTTTGTGGTAGATGAAATGAGGCTGTAATTGATGTGCGGGGAGGTGTTTGTAGTGACACCGATGGCTCCGCCCTCTCTGAAGTTAAAAACACCCCCTCCTCCCCTTCCACACCCAGTCCTCTCAAGCTCATATAAATCCAAAGCTTAGATTTTCTTCACCAACAGTGCTTCTGGTTTGTGTGACGCTCAAAGAGCAAAGGTACATGTGATGACAGAATGTGTGAACGTCTGCCCTCGACTCCCTTGTCTCACGGTTGGTTGCATAAGCTTAGATTTCTTTTTTTTTTTTTACTTGTTTTGGAAGCAAAAAAAAAAAAGAATTTGGAAATAGACCTAAAGATTTTAAACACCCTCCCTTACCTTCTAAGGTGGATAAAAGACTTTATTTTTCTTTCTAAGTTGTATTCACAAAGCGAGGGCTCTTGTCTGGAAGCTAAAAGCACCTCTCAAACACAAACTCCTCTTCCTCTCTCTCTGTCTCTGCTGCTTTCTGTTCTGTGTGTGCGTTTTCTTTTCCCACCGGCTTGCCTCTTGTGCATGCTGTGTGACGTATGCCCCTCATCCCACCGGGTTGTACCCCCTCTGTGGTCCCAAGGGACCGAGTGCCTGTTGTTGCTCTTTAAAGAGGCTGAGAGAAAACTTTGGAGCTGCTCTAAAGAGAAGAAAAGCCCAGTCTTTGGGAAAAGGGGCAGCACCTGGTCATAGAGGGGCCCTGTGATTCTTTTTCTYCCCCCCCTTTTTAAAATTTCATGAGAAGATCTGCTGGAAGTTTGCGGGCAGACATCAATGTAGCTTCAGGACTGGGAGGTTCCAGGATGTGGAGGTGGCTTTAATGTCACCTCTAGCATTGTATGTCCCATAGTTGACTAAAAGCTGAAAAAGTTTTTCCTGTATGACAAAGCTGAGTGGATTACTGTCAGTTGTTGTGAATAGTGCCATCTGGAAAGGATTGCTCTGAAACAATGATATTAGTTTGAATAAGATAAAAGCTCCTGTGGCATGTAGATATTTGAGCAGCACTTTCCATCTTTCTTTTTTTAAACTGAAGACTTCTATTTTTCTTCTCTCTGGTTATCATTCTTTAAACACCAGTTTTTTAAGAAGTTCAGAATTGAATCTTCTGAGCTTACTTGTAGACGTCTCTTAAAGTACTGCTTTTTTGTGAACGCTGTAATCAGCTGTCACCGTAAGGTGTCTGCATTAAAAGTGTTTTTGGCACAATAAAGCTCTGAGTGCAGCGCTGGCATTGGTGCATATCTCTTCCTGCGCGTGCATGTAAGTGTGTAGTACGTCTGAAGTCAGCTGTCCGGATGCACTCCAGAGATCAAAGGCTTCTTTGGGAATGCGCTCCGAATCTCAGGGGATTAGCAGCTCAGATTGTGCTTTGTTTCCCCAAATATATGCTCAGATTGGAGCAACGGATAGCTGTTGATCAAAGCGTCTCCCCCGCTTCGGGGTTTTGTTCCACGCTTTACGGTGGCGTTTATGTCAAAACTCCTGAAGAATAGATTTTGAAGATGATCTGCTCTTTTGTTTTGAAACTGGACTGCTTTTATGTTCGTTTGTTTTTCCTTTCCATTTTTGAGTTTGAGTTTTGAAGCTTTTGAGTTTTCAAGGAAAAATAAATAAATAATAAAAAAATTGCAACTAAAATCTCTTTTACAGGAGGCATAATGTCTAAACATGTCCACTAACATCAATAAAATAATTGCATTATTTTCAACTCTGAAGACTTTGCTGTTGTAAGGGGGGTACATATTGACTCCAGCTCTAATTGCCAGTGAAGGGAACATATGCTAATTTTGGAGTGAGATGAGAAATCATTCTTTATAGGTAAGTATTAGGTTCTTCCCTAATTTTAGATTTTATAAATTCAGTTCCCATTTTTTGAATACTCAGACTTTCAGAAGTGACTTACACATATGAAAGAACAAAAACAATGTAGAAAACATGAATGCAAGTGGAAGCTATCATATTTCAGGGACAGATAGAGCTGTGTGTGTGTGTGTGTGTGTGTGTGTGTGTGTGTGTGTGTGTGTGTGTGTGTGTGTGTGTGTG
>NW_013952448.1:420004-427878 GCF_001266775.1 Austrofundulus limnaeus
AGTGTGTGTGAGTGTGTGTGAGTGTGTGTGAGTGTGTGTGAGTGTGTGTGTGGGTCAGGGAGAAACTCTGTAACTGGGGCCCTTGTGGTAGTTCTGTGGAAGCTCAGCGTTCATTTTAATCACCTACTAAAGGCTCTGCTAAAGTGGGTGTTTAAGTGTTTAAACCCTGAATAATTCTCTGTTGTTTGTTTATCTGGTTCCCCCTGTGGGTTGTGTTCTGGTCCATGCAGTAAATGCTGATTAATTTGACACAGAACTGAAAAGTGGCTCTCAGATAGGACAAGATCAGCATCTGCATAAAACTATCACTCATGGGATTCAGTGCATCACAAACGTGCAGGCATGCACTATGAAACACGGAGGCACTCTCCTGTTTGGGTATATGTATTACTCCAGTCGTAAAATGTGAATAAATGTACCAGTGCTAACAGAACTCAGCAGGCTTCTCCTTCACTTATTTGTCTTACAAACTGGATCTATAGGAATGCCAGTGATGGACTTCCTGGCTTCTCTGAGCCCTGCTGGTGTATTCATCCTCCTTGTGTTTGCATGCCTTGGTGACCAGGGCACTAAGGCCACCTGAGGTGGAGGGAATGGAGGAAGTGGATTTAAGTAAACAGAGGTTAGAGAGCATTGTGCCTCTCCCTGACAGAGGTTCCAGGGCTTTTCAGCTTTTCCTGTGGCGCCAGGCCTGGAGGAGGTCTGGATTGTCTTTTAGGGGATGTTTTTAGTTGTAGGAAAGCTAAACAGAAGATAGGCCCTGCTGTCTTTGCCTGATGTGTTTATGCTCCACAGGTACCTCAACCCAAAGGAGGACCTCATCCTGTAGATTTGCAATGGAGCAGACCAATCCTGTGCTTCCCACAGTGCCCTTTGCCATATCTGTTAATCCCACCATTCCATAACCCAAAATCTTTGTGAAAAATGCTTAAAGATTTTATGGGACTCTGTGACTAAAAACCCTGCCTAAATATGAATTTTACCTTTTTTAATGTTATCTGTCAAGATGGAATATGAGTCTGTAGTATATATTTATACATGTACCTACAGTTTTGCTTTTGTTTTACCTTGAAGTTTGTCTTGTAAACTTGTTTTATATACTGTAAATTTGTTTAGGCTTACACGCATAAAATTAAGTAGGCTTCAACCCCCCACCCCCGTTGTTTCTCTGTTGTTATAAGATAATGTAGTTCAGAGTAGAGGTGGGCAAAATATATCACAGACGATATTATCGTCCATGTTGCTTTGAAGATATGCAATTTTACGTTATCGAATATTCATATTTGCATACTGCTGTCATATTGTCTTTTTGTGAATAACACTGTAATGCACACCGCACAGATATATCCAGTTATAGTGAAGTATAATGTGTATCTATCTGTATATTGTGTACTATGTGTAAATTATACATAAATTATCTGTATAGTGTTAATACTAGAGAGACACGAACAGCCGGAAACAAATTCCTTGTGTGTGTCAACATASTTGGCCAATAAAATTCATACTGTTTCGAAAAAACAACTACGGTGGTAAAGACAGAGGCATAAGTCCCCATTCGCGGAATATTTGCCACAGAAACCAGTCCGTGGGCAGGATTCAGTCATGTGACTGAGGTCGGTGGCAACTAAACCAATCAGCGGGCAGGATTCAGTCTTGGACTCGCAGCAGACAAAACCACAGTGCTTAAAGTTCTCTGTCACCACAAAGGATTTTCATAAGTCTGAACATGGCCAGGATGGATTTCTGTCATCTGTAAGGGTGGGAAACTGGTTGTTTTCTGTTGCAGTCTTGTTAAAGCCGCCCAGTCTGCTCCAAACGGGATGCAACTTTCAAAAAAACCAAACAAACCCCAACAGATATGTTCAACTTTGCACGTGTGACCAAGCTCCTCGTGCAAAGGCTTCGTGTGATGTGCAACATCACACGATTGTTAAGTCTTCATGCTTTTGCTTTCCTATTTTACAACATTTCACAAGTTACAAAGTATTCTTGCCACATGGAGAATACTACAATAACTTAAGCACCAAGTATAAACACGTCCATCGCTGGCAAGGATGCACGCGCTCAAATGTTTTTGTAGTTTATCATATCCATAGATGTCCTAGTAAGCACGGAGGGTTTGACAGCATATTTATTTATTTATTTATTTATTTATTTATTTATTTATTTATTTATTTATTTATTTATTTATTTATTTATTTATTTATTTATTTATTTATTTATTTATTAAGAAAGAGAAATATCGTCAGATTATTGATATCGGCAAATGAAAAAAAAATTGAGATATTTTTTCTTTGTCCACATTGCCCAGCCCTAGTTCAGAGTATAATTAACCTATGCAATCAAGACAATGTTATTTCCTATCTGACTGGCTGTTGATTCCTTGTGCAAATAATGTAAATTATAACTTCTTGTCTGTGAATAGTCATTGTTTTCTATTTTTTCATAAAATATTATGCTCTTGTTAAGATTTCTTTGCAGAACTGGTAGAATTAGATTGCAGTCTCCATCTATGTAACATCCTCTGCTCCAAGTTCATTATGGTGAGCAGTGACACAAGCCACTAAATCCAGTCAGCTATGAATAGAAATGTGCCTCTGGCACCAGCACACTTGTATATAGTAGTTGAAGTGTCTATTTCTGCTGCCATGTTTACTTGCTAAGTTGAAACACTGTCTGTAATTACATAGATTTTAAGTCCACAGTTAAAAAGTCAGATGTGAGGGATGTTTTGAGGTAGTGACTTGTGGCTGTCKGGCGGTCTGCTCCAAACGTGTGCATGTGCATGCATGTGCGCCAGTGCATTTATTTGTGTGTGCAGTGGAACAAAGGAGGAATGTGGCCACCTTGGTGTGTAGGTCAGTCCCATCTGGCCATCATGCACACGTCAGAGGTTTTTATTCCTGCCACCTACCACATGCAGCTCCACTGCTGATTGCAGCGACAGTGTTTCAGTCTTTGTATAAACTATACTGTCATTTAGAGAAATTGTAGAGAATCGAATTTTAAAGAGTAGAGTCGATTTCCTTCTCATCTACTGCCATAAACATTTTTTGGGAAAAAATATCTTGTCAGTTGTGAGTGTTTATATCCATCATGCTGATCAGATAGTACAAAACATTTAAAAGAATAGACCTCTTATTAAGATGTCCTAAAAAATTAAAGCACAATGAGTTAGATCTAACTCAAAACATATATTGACCTTTGAAACTAATTCCATTCTTGGATCGACTGTCAGGCTGAGCTCATCCTCCATCCACAACTGATCAAGACTCTGTGGCTTTGTGTTTTTGCATGTTATATTTATGGCTGATTTTATAAAGCGAATTTATGACAACAAATTGTAACGTTAATAATGCAGACATTTAGAAGCATAGATGGTGTGGCTATTTTGGATCAGAACTAAAGATAAATATGTTTTTTGCATCTCCACAACTTAACTACAAATGAACAATATTTTTTGTAGGAAATGAATTCTTCTTAAAACACCAGTCAGCTCAGTATGAATACAAGCTATTTGACAGTGTGATCCCAGAGTAGTTTCTGCATGACAAGGTGATGAGGTGTACTTTTAAATTTGGCTTTGGTAAAAGGACAAAGTTACCTGTCACTTTCTTGGTGCCTTCAAGGTAGACATCCTGACTCAATGTTTCCCCCACACTTTGCAGCACTTGAGTATGGCATCTGAAGCCACCCGGAGAACTAAAGGGCTGTCTCCTCAAAGAGAGCTTTGACTAATTACCAGGAGCCTCTAGACATGGTCTAACAGCATACAACACTGTTAGATGAGACATTTTAACATGGAAGTAGGCATGTTGCCAAACAGTTGTCTTGACTGTTAAGTTGTCCTGTTTTTGCTTGCCATGACTGACATGCATGCACACACCMTGAGGAAGGTGGAGTTTCTAAAGTAAACTATTTTCTCTTTGGAAATGTGAGATATTTGACATACATACCGATTAAACAAGCTTTTTGACAGCTGTGTCAGTTGCATAAGAACAGAAGGGCTAAATGTTGTGRTTTCTTTCTGATTTCACATAAGACACGTGCAAACACACTGACTTACAAAATCATATCCTGGATACAGCTGCTCAAATATGAAAAATAGAAACTCTATCAATTAGTTTGATCAGTACTGTAATCAAATATTTAACCTGATTACTCATTGAGTTTGGAAACGTAGTGCTTGTTGTAACTAAAAAAAACCTGAAATTTATTTTAATAGTAATTAGTGCTGGGTGGTGTACCGGTTTGTACCGAAAAAGTTTTTACTTTTGTTATGATATGAATTTTCTGAATACTGAAATACCAGTGTTCAGTAGCCTGAACACGTTTGGAACGTTATGTCGCCCCCGCCAGTGAACTGTTTCACAGGGGACAGTTTTCCTTGCAGCACCGCTAATTAGGCCTGTCGCGATAAACAATAAATCAATTAATTGCACGATAACTTTTTTTGAGGTCGGTAAAAAAAAAAAGACGGCGATAAGTTTCATTTTCCTGCTTGTTTGTTTACTTCGTCTCTCTCCCTCTCTGTGCTCCGCTGCACAGGAGCTCAGCTGACTCCTCCCCTCCTGTTTTCTTAGTGTGGAAGGAGTCAACTCTCGCTTTAGCGTGAGAGCTCGTTCCTAAAGAAACGCTTCAAAGCAGAACGCGGCTGCTGAAGTGTCGGTAGCACTAGAGCCTGGATTTCGCTGCGGAGGGAGAGAGAGAGAGAGACGGAGTGAGACAGAGAGACAGAGAGAGAGAGAGAAAGAGAGAGAGAGAGAGACAGAGAGGAGGAGGAGGAGAAGGGGTGGGGGCTGAAACTCCCCCAGACCTGCGACAAACTCGTCAAGATTTTACCTGTAGCTCCCAAAAATAACAGGAAACATGAACGCACCATCTTTGTTTTAACTAAACCCCCAAAAAGCCTGTAGCTGTCCCAACAACTCATGAGGAAAACTCTGAACTGTCTGATTTCCTCCCCGCAGCGCTCTGCTCGTCTCCTCACTGACTGTCTCCTCCTCACACACACACACACAGACACGTTTGTTCTTCTATCCTCATGGGGACTTTGCAGACTGTCCCCTCCACACACACACACACAGACACGTTTGTTCTTCTATCCTCATGGGGACTTTGCATTGACTTTCATTCATTTACCAGTATTTTCTATTACCATTTGACCCTAAACCTAGCCTAAACTTTACATGGGATGTGAACTGGGCTTATGTCCCCATAAGAAACAATGGGTCCTCACCAGGCTGTGTAGTTAGCTTCATCTCTAAAGAGATGCTGCTCTTTAATATTGTTTATTTACTGTCTTAGTTGTGTGTGGTGTTTAATTTACATTTTGTTGTTCTTTGTTTTATTATTCAAGCGCATTTTTGTTAGAGACTGAGAGTCCACTTTGTTAAACATTCTTTTAAAAATGAAAGTTTATTGATTTATTACACTTACATATTATGCTTTTATAATTATTAGTTGTAAAACGGTCACCAGGCAATATTATCCTTAATCGCAATAAATTTTGAGACAATTAATCGCCCAGCAAAATTTGTTATCGTGACAGGCCTACCGCTAATCCCATTAGCAAGCCATTGTTGGAGCGCAATGTAAATTTCGCTTTTATTTTAAAAAGCCTGGGGGGCATCTGGGGGAAGGGGTGTTGTATTGGTGTTTAGTTGACTGGTGAACAGAGGCTGAGTTGTCCCGTTAAACTTTATTAAATAACACAAAACGATCAACCGAATAATCTTAGTTCAACCCTCCTCCTTCACGGCCATACCAAAATGCATGACTACTCTCAAAAACCAGGTAAAGAAGAAAAGGCACATAGAGGAGGGAAACAGTGGCACAGACAGAGGTACAGTAAAAGAAAAAAAATCAAGAAATAATTTCTGTGTTTCAGAGAGCTACTTCAGTTTTCTAATCAATAAGCAGTGTTTGTAAATTTTAATATAGCTGAGCTGTGAAGAAAATAAAAATACTTTTAAATACCATGATACCGGTATTATTGTTGAAAATACCGTGATAAAAAATTTGGGTCATACTGCCCGATACTAATAGCAATTTTAAACATTTCCTGCCAAATTATTTAAGTTTAGGCTGTTGTTTAAAAGGATGAACACAAATAAAGGATTTTAGCATTGTAGTGCTTTTGCATGAACTTATACAAACCTGATTATCTGTTGTTTTGTTGAGAGGTTTATATTTTCACAGGAAGTCCTTCTGTACAATGTTCCTCGGCTTCAGCACAGCATTACCAAGCATAGACTGAGGTTTACAAATCTGACAAAGATTCATCTAATCATTAACAATCTTTTTACAAGACGTTACATAGACGTTCAGCTGCAGTTATCTTGCAAAAGAAAACAAAATGTAGTAATAATTAGCACCGATCAGCTGGACTATTTTCACATATGATTCAAAATTAAATGTTAATAATATATACAAGGAAAATTTTAAGCAAAAATTGTTTGGTGGATATGAATGTTGAGATTTTCAGTTGACTGGGCCAAAATGAAATATATGTACATCACTAGTGTTTTCTGGTATGAAACTACCACACAGTAACAGGGTTCATGCAAGGTCTTAAAAAGTCTAAAAAGGTCTAAAATTTGAAAATCAAAAAATTTGGCCTAAAGAAAGTCACCCAAAAACATCCAGAATTTCATCCAAAGTCTTAAATTCAATTTTTTCAAGTTTTAATTTATTTTACTGTCAATCTCTTCCGAGAAGTGTTGGCTGCATAAATAGAGTAAAGCAAAGTAATCAGAGGTTAACACGATCTGTCTTTGTGAAGTGCTTAGTTTGCTACCAGTCTTTGTACGCGTCAAACTACAAATCCCGTGATAAATGAGTGCAAAAATCAGTGATTTTTGCACTCAGTTGGAAGCGGTCCACAGCAGTCGATGTGAAGGTCTCATAGATATGACCATTTTATTAAAATAATTTGGTGTTCTTGTATTAAAATTGAATATTCTTTCATAGCTAAATTGATAGCAATAAAAGGTTTCTATCTACTGTATGTTAAAATTTTTGGGATCATTTGAATGTTTTTGTTAATGCATCGGTCTTAAATATCATTCCTAATGGTCTTAATGGGTCTTTAAAGGGTCTTAAATTTAACTTACTGAAACGTGCATGTACCCTGTAATAAGCTCACAGAACTGACCTGCAGTTGTTGTTTTTTTATTTATGTAATGCCCTTTAACTCCACAAGTTTATTTTCAGTAAATAAACCAACATTTTCTAAAGGATAACAAAAATAGAAACTCTAGTAGTCTATATTACCACCTTCTGGCAACAGATTGCTTTAAATTGAAATTTTTTATAACCAGTAAATAAGAGTCAGTATCTGATTTTTTCTTTTTCATGAGTGTCTAAGAAGTTGAAGGAACAATCACATCATCATTCTGTATTTTCCTGCTAGTTTGTTCTCCTTGAGTGCAATAGACTTAAATATCTTTGAAGTTTTGTTAATATAGTTCAAATATTAACACATGCACACTACAACAGGGGGGTGCGGGTGTATGGGGTGGTGGTGGTGGGGATTAAAACAGATAAAATGCAAGTTGAGCCATGTTTCACCACACCTTGTAAATGGAAAATATCCTCAAGTCTTTTGATCTCAAAGCTTTGTAACCTCCCTCTCCCCCTCTGTGGTGAGATACAGCTTTGATAAAAGTGTAATAAATGTTAATTGCTGTGGTTACAATTTTTTCAAAAGCTAATAAAGGTGGTTACCTTGAGTAACAGGTAGGGCTTAGTGCCTGGAGGGCCTCGCTGAATTGTAAATGCTTATTGTTGCAGGTGTAACATTTTTGTAAATGAGTCATTAAAATGTTGGCTAACTTCACACATAGAGCAGGGATGTGTGTGTGTGTGTGTGT
>NW_013952448.1:429138-430970 GCF_001266775.1 Austrofundulus limnaeus
CATCACAGCTCAGCTGATAATAAAATGTACAAACCCTGCTTATTGACTTTTTTTCTTTTACTGTACCTCTCTGTCTGTGTCACACATTTTGTCCCAGTCGTGAAGGAGGAGGGTTAAAAGATTATGATCGGGTTTATTGTTTTATGTTATTTATTAAAGCTTATCAGCACGACTCACCTTGCACACCAGTCAATTCCAACTCCACTACGAACTACTTCCTGCAGGCTTTTCACAATAGAACCACGTTAAGTCTCCATCAGCATAACGTCTCCATATTAACTAACCGCGTTAAATCTAACTGTGCAYGTCACTGAAGAGGTGTTTATTACATTCAGCGACGGCRAAAACGGGATGTTTTTTTAAACGTCAATATAAGCAGCGGAATCGCCACCTGCTGCTGCAACTAGCTGCTCCAAACATTAGCATGCTAACRCACATAGYGGTGCAGCTAGGAAAAATGTCCCCCAGGAGACAGTTCACTGGYGGCCACGACAAAACGTTCCGCTATTTAAACCGGTWTTCRGTACAAAATGGTATACCGCCCAGCACTATCTGGAATAACACAWTAACACACAAAACATAGCTCCTGGGGTGCCGAATAGCCTTAATTAACACAGACAGATGACACAGATGAGAGTAACTTTGCGTGACTTGTTTTCAACAACTGTAACTTTTTGTTTCACACGAGTGCAGCATCCACAGCAAGAWACCAAAAATCAAGTTATCATCAACAAGCTAACATTATTAGCTTACTGTCCTCTGTGTTGTACTGACCTCTCGTCATAAGCGTCATATTGCTGAATGGCTACAGCATAAACTGCAACTCTCTTGGCTGCAAACTGTAATGTTTACTTTTACCCCTTGGGTCACGTCAGTCAGTATGAACTAAACAAGTGTTTCCCAACCCTGGTCCTCAAGACACACTGCCCTGCATGTTTTAGAAGTTTCCCTGCTTTAACACTCCTGAATCAGATGATTGTAGCCCAACAAAAGCCTGCTAATCAGCAATCAATTGAAATCAGCTGTGTTGAAGCAGGAAACATCTAAAACATGCAGGGCAGTGTGCCTTCAGGACCAGGGTTGAAAAACACTGAACTAAATGCATCAGCCAAAATTAAAGTGTCATAGAGAGTAAAAAAAAAGATAAATCACTTTGATGTATAAGTCGCAGGACCAGCCAAACTATGARAAAAGTGAGACYCATAGTCCAGCAMATATGGTATATATTTCACACRCCAACTAGTGATAATGTTGTTCATAAAGCATTTGCCTACAAAACATGCAATGTGCTTAAATTCCTACAAGGTGCTTCACAATAAAGGGTTCTACCAGACAGAGTACGTTTTGGTTAACTGATAGTTAAAAAAATTTACAAGATGTGACCTCTGGAAAGGCTTTGAGTGTCTTATCGAAGATATAAGGATACACTATAAAACAGAGGAGATATAATAAKTTCTTGGCAGCACAAACTGCTCATGACAAAGGTGGCCAATTTGTTGAAAAGTYCTGATATTTTCTTATTAATCAACCTTTTTTTTAAAGGAATCCACAATTACTTGTAACATTAGACATTATTTGATAAACATTTACTTCAACTGTAAAACAAAGAATGCAAAAGTACTGTAGGCTGTTAAGTTTTTATACTTAAACAAGGTATATCGTCACACTGTTCTGTCATCTATAATGTGACTAGGAGAGATGCTCACACAAGAATTCCAATGTGTATAAACTGCTAGTATATGCACAAATGGCAAATAAAGATCTATCTATCTATCAATGATCACGTTGTTTTAGTTACAGTCAGTAAAATTGTACCTGTGGACTCTTAACAT
>NW_013952448.1:431407-445557 GCF_001266775.1 Austrofundulus limnaeus
AGACTTTTCTAAGATTTTACACTACAAAATAGGTTAAAGTGTGTGACTTGTACTGTTTTGGTAACGGGCCAATATTGGCATTGATCAATATCGGTATCGTAACGGAAGTGAAAAAGTTGTATCGGGACATCCCTATTGCTGTGCGACAATATCAATTGTAGCAAAAATAATATAATGAAAGTCAGTAACAAAAAATATAAACATATATCAAAGTAATAAAAAAAGAATAATAATTAATTGTAGGTGTTGAGTGAAAAACAGTCGCTAAATCCTCATCCAGCATAAACGAGACCGCCTCACGTCAGCTTTGCTACACTATGTGATTATCAGAGATCTTTATTTCATGAGTGAAAACTGATCGTCTTTGAAGCCTCACTCAGAGGAAGTGCGTCGCTTCACTACCTCACATCAACACCTTCTATCTTGGCTCTATCTCGTGGCATCATGTTTTACTGCTACACGGCACTTTGAATGAGCCTGTTTAATGTTGCTGTAAAGGTGAGGATCACTCCAGCATAACAAGCCTGATGCAAAGCCTGAAGCCAGGTCTATATAGCGCTGCTCGATCGTAACTCGTGGTCTCTTTTAGTTCCTGAAACTTCACCACCATACTTACCACACRTGCACAGGATAGGCGCAGCTCCAGATTCCAGGAGTTGTGCTGCTCGGCCCCTTTGAACCGACCTCTGGTGTGTCTCAGTTTACTCTTTACAGTGGTAGAGGGGCGCTGGGTATTTCCTCTCTGGAGGACTCCTAAAAGTAATGCTAAACCTGTAAGCTAATTTGCAGCTGTAAAACTAATCGGATGTAGATGTGTTTCTGTTGTTTTACTTTGCGAGTTTGGGACTTTGTGTGCAGTGAGGTTTTTGAAAATTTCCATATTATACAGCCGTTTCCACCATTAATCATGCATAAACTTGTTGTCGTGCTCTAACAGAACCATAATCATGTTATTTGTCAAATGAACAAATGCACAATGTGTTGTATCTAAATACATTCTGCACACATTGCATGACACCACAGAATTTAATACTTCACACATTCACATTTTTCACGGTACTCTTTGTGGTGTTCAGTTTGCAAATGTAAAGTTAATGGACAAGGTGTAACTACTCTAAACATGATACAAAAGAGAATATTCACCGATGACTTTCTGTAATGCCCTGTTTGAGCCTCTTCAGTGTTGCATGGCTTTTTTGGGGCCTTAGCTGTTCTGTTTGACTGACTTGTAAGAATCAGACATATCTGGAAAYGCATCGCTGCTCCTCCAGCATTCTACATGTTCCCTGTCACTGTCCCGTTTGGAAAAATATATCTAGTCATGCGTCCCACTCTTGACCTCTTGTGGGCATGGTCGCTCTGAACATTGGAGTCCTGAAGGTGTTTTCATACAGCCAGTGGAGGGCAGAGCAGGAGGCACCCAGCCACAGTCTTAATGAGATTTTTCCTGGGTTTTGATGGASTGCCAGTAGAGCTGCCATTGCTCTTGAGGCCTGCCTCCACTGAGCCCTGGCGCGCGATCAKGGGGAGCTGTCGTCTGCCGCATAAATTGTCGGCCTGTGTGGTGGGTCATGGAGGCAGACAGCATAGAGACTTCGAGGCCTTGTGGGACTTTCCCACAATCACACACAAGTACATATTACTTGCACTTTAATGTACCCCTTTGCTTCAGTGACAGTGTTGGAGAAAAGATTTGACCCAGTGGGCCAACGTCTGCAGTGGCAGAGGAAGAATGATGCTTAAGCCAATGGGCTGACCTCACTCACCAAAGCTTTTTTTCTGCCAGCATGTGCTATGTGTGTGTGTGTGTGTTTTTTCTCACACTCTTTTCAATATACAAAATCAAAGGCCAGTTCTCTTTTCAGAACTTTGAACTGCATTGATCCTGAATGGTCTGAGAAAATTATTAAGTTTCTTTCGGAGACCATCTTCTGCCAAAACCCTCTTAACAAATTATTTTATGGTTCTGTTTCATTACGATCAATCTGAGCAAACAAGGTAACACTTGGKTTGTTTAACATTATTTTATTATTGAAGATATCCTTTTACGAGCTGACCACAACAAAAGTTGGGTTCTGAGGTGAACAAAGATGTAAAATCTGGATTTTCAYTATAACTATATAGATCTTAAGTTAAGAGTAGGTTTTTTGTTTCTTTATATTTTATTTAAGAACACAATCATCTGACAAAATAGTCACTTAAAGATTTTAAAAGGTTGTCTATGCTGGGATTTTGGTAGTAATTACTTGTATTATGAGTCCATGGATGAAAAACAGTTCTTCATATACTCCACTGAGTGTGCATGTTGTACATACACTCATGTATTTTTGCTTGTTAGATTAACTTGATTGTAGTCCCTTTGCCAACAATTTAGAACAAAGTTATTTAAAGTTAAACAGAAAGGATGATGTTTTTTTAAACCATGTAACACTATGTTTGTCTTGTGTTCTAATGCTAAGAAAACTATTACTGATTTGCTGGAAATGTTATGTTTCCTGCCTTTTTTGCTGTTTAAGCACAGTCTTCAATGTTCTCAGATTTGTTAAGTGCAATATAATAGTTTTTTTTCTTTTTGTTAGAGTTTGTTATAGTTAAAGGAATGATGATAAATTACCAGTCTGTGTTGGTGTTCTAGAACTGATATTGTTAGCTTGTACAGTATGAAAAGACTTAAATTGGCATCATTTTTAAAAGGATAACTCAATCTTTCATTCTAGTTAAGCAAATATTTTAATTCTTGAATATGCACATCTGTCTTTAACACATTTGTTTTTATAAGGTGAATCACTCATGGCCAAAATAAACAATCCTTCAGGATGGGATGTTGTAATGGGTCTGGCACTCTTATATTCTGTGTAGTAGTCCAGTAATAAATCACTTTCTGTGAAGGGAATTGGACAACTTTAAAACACACAGGGGCAGTTCCTTTTAATAAAGCCCAGAAGAATCTCTAAAGGACCTGGCTGCTATAAAAACACAAAATGCTTCATGCTCTGGTTTCCACAGAACATTAAAGTTCATGTCTGGAAAATTATTTTAGCTAGTCTCAAATGGAGTGGAAAAAGGCTTGTTTTTGCCCTGAGCCCTCCACCTATGATCCTGTTGTTTTAAAGATTTGTTCTGAATCTGAAACAGCAGAAATAAATTACAAAACTTATCAACTTATTAGTTTTTAATTTAGCTGATCTTTGTTGGTGCTTTACCACTGCTAATTTTGATTGTTTAGGCTGTGGCAGAAAAACCAGGGTTGGGAGTGTTTGGAGATTTCTGCTCCCTAATGCTCTCTGACCCCTGAGCTCACAAGGGTCTTTAAAAACCATCACTGGATCATCGCCTGACCTGAAAATCTTATACGTTGTTATTAGTGTTTTACACAGTCTTCAGAATTTTAGTGAATGTCAGCTGCTTGAACATTTCTTCTAGATATTGCTCTCTTTAAAAATCATACTTTTAAATGTATGTTATGCAAAGTTGTTGCATTTTTTTAATCTAAGCAAAATGTTTTGACATTTATCTCTATGTAAACTTGGACTTATGACCAAAAACATACTCTATAAAATGGGTGTTATGTTAGATTTAATTTATAAAAACAGAACTCAGATAAAAAGTAGGACTTTAGCGTTGCTTTTTAAGATATTTTATAAATGAAAAAAGAGAGGTAAAGGAAATATATTTCTTCTTAAAGGCAGTAATTGAACCCAGAAAGGGTTTGTGGGAAAGCAAAAACCAAAGCTGTTTTTCTCGCTTTGTTTTAGAAAAGTGGTGGTATCCTAAAAAACCAGAAACTGCAGAGCTGTATTTTGATGTGAAGTGGTTTATTATCATGAGACAAAATTACAGTACGGTATAGCACATAGTAAAGAAAACACACAAAGTAGATCAAGTTCTAATTTTTTGTTTTTGCCTCTTGCATAACATATCAGTTAAGCTTGTTTGTGCTTAAAAAACAAAACAAAATGTGAGTTTTTTTCTTTCCCTCTGACCAAAGCAGAGTAGCCCCAGCTTACTAACAGAACGCTTCTCATTCATCGGCACAGACAACCAATTAGTACATTCCTCTCTGCTTGTTTTCCGCTCATCCTGGCTAACTTCTCTATAATTTATATTCATTAAAAAAACTGAAACATGCACTGCATGTTATAAATATAAATGTTTTTTTTTTTGGAATCGCGTCTGTCTGTTGTTTTCTTTTGTGTGTAGAGGGAGGGGGAAAGATGTAGTAATAATCTTGAAGCTAAAAAAATAAAGATTCAAAATGGTAATGTGCTTGTACATACACTATTTTTATTAGAGGTCAATTGATTTATAAGAGTTGATGAGGGGTTAATCATGTCACATTTTACAAACTGCGGTGGTCTTCTAAATTCATGTTTGTAGTTTGTAGTTGTGCAATCTGCTAGTCATGCACAAACACATTTTTAATGACATTTAAAAAATGGAAGTTATTGAATATTGAATTAATCTTTGGCAAAATACATGAACAATATTTTGATTGAGAACTGCATCACCAGCCTCACTAGCATGCTTTGCAACTAAGCTTAAAAGCTGTGACCACTGAAAGCTTGAATAAAAAAAAGGAAAAACATATGACTGAATACAAATGTGCCTTCCAAATATTATGACCTACATTTTCAGATGCAGCTGAAACCTCTTTAGATAATCATCATAAATGCATTTTAATGAGCATGCAGAACTAAGCTCCTGAAAACTGTTTTCTAGTAAAATCAATTACACCAATCAGTGGGAAATGCGAGACAAGTTCCAACTTGGTTAATAAATTAGTTTTAAACTATTCTTTTTGGTCAGCTTAATTCAGATTCAAACACCAAAGGGGATCTCCAATCAGGCTATTTTTAGAACACTAGTCATGTGACTATGTCCGCCTGACACCTGTGCAAATATATTATTGGTGGTAAAAGACCACCCAAATCTTGTCCCTGCACTTTTTGTTCATAATCAAGTACAGTAAACCTTATTGTTTTTTACTGTAGCCAACTGCTAGTTTTACTCGTAGCATAGTGATAAAAATACACACACACACACACACACACACACACACACACACACACACACACACACACACACNCACACACACACACACACACACACACACACACACACACACACACACACACACACACACACACACACACACACACAATAGATGCATAAAACTAAGCATAAGACACGGATGAAAACACCAACCATTTTAACTATTCCGCTTGTTTTCCAAGCCTGTCAAAGATTTTGACTCTCCAACCGACATTTCAACTGAGCTTTCCTGTGATTCCTGAAGTCAGATGTGAGGAAAGTCACTCTAGTCTTTTTGTCTTACAATACTAACACTGAATCTCAGTAGAATTCATGCCAAATGTACGATCATTTGASAGAGTGGCAGATCATGTATGTAAATGACGTGTGATGTCAGGAGTGGAGATTGCCATTACAAGACTTCATGACAAAGACGTTTCTGTAATGTGGCCTTACAAAGCTATCATGTTTCTGCTTTCCATAAAGATCTGTTTGCTTAATCCTAATTTAATCCACCAGTTATAGTAGAACGCTTCGGTGACCTCATCACACACAAGTAAAAATGTAACAGAGCTGCATTAAAATCTCAAGACCAGGGTTCTAAAACCATAGTAAAAGCATGTTGGCACCATAAACACAATGAACACACTATCATTCCAGGTCCTGCTTTGGCATATCAGTGTTTAAACTCAGACCTGTGGGTTTGATTTTCTCATTGAGGCTACACACGGCACTGCAMTGTGACCGGCAGAGTTAGAAGGTTAGGATAATATTATTTAAGCAGCTACCTCTTGGGATTGTRCAGACATTTCTTCTCACACTCTGACACTTGCACTGCAACTTGCACAAACACAACAACGTTACACGCATGCTTTGTATGTAGAAATCCRTGAACACAGTTTATGCAGTTAGCTATTACTCAGTAGGCTTAATCATCCCCAGTGATRACCCTACTCCTATAAAGTTTTTTTATTAGACAAAAAGTTATGAGTAACTTAACATTTTATCAGTTTTATAGTAGTAGCACTGGCAGGTGTTTCACTTTCATTAAAAAAAAGGATGGATAAGTGTAAACGAGGAATATTTAATTTCTGCAAAAAAAAGTAATATATTATTTTCTTAGATACTATTTCATCAATAAAATTAAGCTGACTTTGAAGGTTGAATAACTGTTGGTGTAAAATTGAGAAGTTGTTGAACAGATTTTTGTATGTGAGGACAAAGATGTTCTTGTGTATGCATTTGTCCAAATAATCTGATGGTTTTCCAGCAAAATTACTTTAACACCAAATGGATGCACTTTTCATACCTAAAGCCTTGGGATCACATGTTCCTAATGTTTCTGTGGTACACATCAACAGGCAGACCTGTGAGAGTGGTGGGGTTCTGACTGCTAAAGAACTAGGAAAATAACAAGTTTATGGACGTGTCCCTGCAATGATAGTCTGTCACTGAAATAGCACTACAACYGGTCCACTTTCTCAGAATCTACTGCACAGCTGTCTGTCGTGATTTAGATGCTTCTTTCATAATCTCAAATCTAACTGCCACTCTTGTGCTCAGTTTGTTTTAGTCCTGCAATTACTCTCCTCCTAAAGTTTCCACCACTGTTTAAGCTCAGCACACAGCTGTCAAAGTTTGTTCATATATAGACACATGAATGCTGTAATTTTAGTGCTGGTGTGTCACTCTGTGTTGGAAAGCGTCGCCGTGGATGTGGACCGTGATGTTTTATATGACGAAAATATGAAGACTTCCTATTTTTAATGACTTAGAAGCAGAAATRCATGTCTTATCCTCTTATGTTTTGTGTCTTTGCAGGACTCCATGGCTAACTCTTGTGCAGAGGGAATTAGTGAAGAACATTATCGATTAGAAGGTAAGGCCTCTGTTCATTATTGCCATGTACCACGTGGATRTCTTTTTTATTTTAATTCTATTACATAGTGTCTGGTTTATATTAAAACTAAGACAAAATACTCTTTTGGATACTTTGTTTTAATGTCTTTTTGATTCCATTCTCCATCTTCTCCACCTCTGCTCTATGCATCTTCTTTAAAACCCAGCAATGTGCTGAAGAGTTCCTTGTTTTACCTCCCCTCCCACCTTCTTCTCAACCACCTTCTATGGCTCTTATCTGCCCCTCCCCAGTGGTGCTCTGAAAAGTGCTTCTTTTCCTCCATATTTTTTCCCTGATGTGATGTGATCCTGGATTAAAAGCTCTGGGAGGAGAAAGTCTCCCGCCCCCATTTCAAGACAGTGCTGGACGTGAGGTGCAGGCAAGATACCTGGATTTGAAACATCCCAGAATTTGGGAGCATGACAAAAATAATATATATATATAAAGTCATTTGTCTTTAGTTCCTCATCACTGAATAAAACCAGACAGAGGRAAGATAATGTGTCTGAAAGGGGGTTTTGCAGTGATTTGCAGTCATTGGGCTGAACCTGGGTCTGGGCCAGTGTTGTCCTCCCCTGAAGACAAATGTAGCTCATTAGAGTAAGCTGCCCTATTCATTTACTGTGATTATCAGGCAAAATGCAAGATAACTTGCTTTAATAAAWGATTTGATAGTTAAGGTTTGAACGGTCAATAAATATTACACCAGTTGTTTCTCGAATAAATGTTTGGTTAGTAGCATTTCATCTTGTTTGGTTGACACATTTATCCTTTTGATTAAAAACGTTTTAATGTATTTTATAGTCATAGTAACAAACCAAACAATTGTGTACTTCCTTCTGCATAAAAGCAGCTGTGAAGAACTCATAAGCACCCCTGAATGAACTGCTTTTAGTTCAATGATCTTACAAAGTGGAGTAAGGTAGAAAACAAGAAGAACAAAAAAGAAAAAAAGGAGAAAGAAACTGAAAGAACCGGTACAAAGGGACGACCAACACACATGAAAGACTTCTTTCTTCAGGGTATAAGAAAGCACGTCCGGAGAAAGTTTTGTGGGGATTAAAAGAGAACTTTACTGCAAAAATTGCAAAGAAAAGAAGGCAAGCTCAATGATGAAAGAGTCCAAGGGATACTTTACATCAGTGCTACTGACATCCCAGAGGAAAAGCCTGCTTAGCTTTTTAAAATGTTATTCTTACCTTTTGACAATAAAAAGGAGTCCTTCTCTTTCACTTTGTTTCAAGTTACAAATTACACAGGCAGCCAAACAAGTACTAATAACAAAGGAGTGTTACTGTATTTAAAAGTACTTAAACCATGCTTATTATCAGCAAGGAAATGTTACATTTTTTTAAAGAACAAAATAATCCAATCTTGGCTTAAAGCAGTTTGCTGCTTTTATTTATGATGAGAGACAGGCCCAGTTATGTGTAATACAGTATTCAAGCAAAGCCGGCTGTGATTCCTCATAGTATTTGGCAGCTCTCCCAACCTGTCTGTGTTCCTGTGTGAAAAATAGTCATGCGCAGGCGTAGTGGGGTTGTTGGACCRAGCCCGGTGTGGTGGCTGCCAGCCTCGGCTGCACCCGTCTTGCCCCTCGGATCTGATGCACAGCCAATCCCCCCGGCGGCAGCTTCCCTCATAAAAAGCCGCCCTCTGTTTGTGATGGAGTAGAGGTCAGAGGGGGAGGTGGGTGATAGCAGATTACTGTTACTCCTCCCGGAATTTCATTAGCTCCGAGATAAGTATCTCGCCGCTGTACTGAGCCTGCCACCGAACAGATTTGCCCTCGCGTACAATGTTCCCTTTGAGCACCTCAGATGATCAAACAGCAGGACCCTTCTCCAAAAAGTTTGTAAAAGCTCCCTGGGTTGATGCCTTTCATTTCTGGCATATTTTTTTTCTTACCCAAGGATGAGACAGGTCTGCTTTGATCTGCGTTGGATCAGGAGGAAAGAAATAGGGTTGTTGTGTCTGCTCTGTTGGCGAGGAAACAAACAATGTTGCAGATTTGACTTGGCTTAATTAATTAGCGAGTCTGTTTTACAGCTGGTCTGATCCTCTTCCAAAAGGTTTGAGAATGAAACTTCAAAGTGTGGCAGAGGTGTGGGGTAGGGGTAGCAGGAGAGGGTGGAGATGGGGGTGTGGTCTGCATGGCTTTATGGATATGTGCATCCTGCATGTACTTTTATTGGGTGAGTGGTTGGCTAACAATAAATGACTAAAAAAAGGAATGAGTAAGTATACAGTACTGTAACTGGTTAACTGTAACTCATGGAGGCTTGTAAAGAAACCCACATCTGTGCCTCTTGTTAGATGTTGTGTATTTCTGCCATCTCAAGTGTCAAACAAATGCTGGATTTCAAAGCCAGGCAGGATATCCGGTAGCATTAGATCTGGGCTGAGGTCCAACCGTGAAACAGGACCACTGAACCAGACAGTGACCCTCATATGCCTTTTTTTGTCTACCAGTGTGGGCAACAGTGTTGAGTAATCCAAAAATACACCACTTTAAACTGTAACCTCAAACATGTTGAATCAATTTCTTGTAAAAAAAAATTGAGACACATTTTGACTCGTTGTGCCAGACAGGAGGAGCAAAACTAATTCCTTCAAAAGCAGGCGATTTAACATTCATAATGTTGTGAACTTTTCAGCTAATGATTACTAAAAGTACTAGCATGGCAATTAATTACCTAATTGTCCTTGTGTTTTAAATGAACATATCAGTTTTAGATATGTGGTATTAGCCCTTGGTCAGTCTCCTTCATGGTGCAAATTCTTGACAAATTATCTCCCCTTAAAGTTACCCATTCTCCTTTTTTAAACTTGTAAAATTACCATAAAATATTGCCTTTAGCAAGTAATTTCACGACTATTAGTGATTTGGGATTCAAGCAATATAAAGGTCACACTGTTAAGATATTACAACCGTGAGCTTTTCTAGCAAAGTTAGCAAACAGTGTACAGCAGGGCTATTCAACTAAACTGCTCCGGGGGCCACAGTTACTGCAGGCCAACAGCTCAGGGGCCGAACATCCAGCAATTATAGTTATTATGTAAATAAACCAAGTATTACAAAGATCTGTTACCTTTGAAATAGTTTATTTTGCTGCATTCAATCATGAATACAACATACAGAACCCTATAAACGTAGTGGTAATTAAACATTATCAAAAACAAAAAGRACACATATCTCCTGTTTATTACAAATAATATTTTGACATCTCTGACTTGCCAAATTTGTTAAACCAATTTTATTTTCACTTTTATAATTTTATCTTCAACTGCTTGTAGTTTTAACTGTCTTGGATATTCATTTAAATGTTTTTACCAGCTTCTAGCCAAGATTCTGACATTTCTGTAGATACCACACATGTCTATGTCCAGCTAAAATAACTTAAAGTAATTAAAGTAGAAAACTGGGGGTTTGAGCTTAAGAGATGAATGAACCAATTGGCGGGCCACGGGCCGCCAATTGAATAGCCCTGGTGTACAGTGTGGTAAAGTAAATTTGACCAAGTATGACCGCCATCAGCTTACCTGGCAAGGTGTGAGTTCTCCTTTTGGGATGGTTGATGATGAAGAGTCATTCAAATGATGAGCTCTGCAGCGTTAGGCCTGGGACTGAGGGGCTTCCTGTAAACCATTTGACTGCTGGTTTCTATATTCTGTCATGTTTTAGTTGTGTTATGTCATTCAGTTTTATGTTTGGCATCCTGTTTCACTGTAAACCCCTGAGCTAAAACATGAAAAAATGGTGTATGTGTGGGACTGATGCTTTTACCATTTGAAATTTTGCTCTGTCACCATGACAACTCTTTTTGAAATGCTTTAACATATTCATTCCCAGCACTGATATCGCTTCACTGATATGTTTTTTCTTGTATTACCCAACACAATCATGCATTCAGAGGGTCTAAATTGAGATCCATAGTTTGTTATTGTTTTTAATTCTGAAAACACAGAGACTTTGTGTTGGCAGAGGCACCTTGAAAGAAACAGAATTGTTTCAAGTTGACCTCAAACTGTCTTGGATCTATTTGCTCTGATTGCCATCATGGAAAACATTTTGAGCTGCTAAAAGCATACAGTGCTTTGATTTTCAGCAGCCTTTGAGCATGATCATAAATAGTGTGAATGACTACAAGTTAAATCAATTCATCTTAGCTGCCCAGTAATGACCTCTGTTTTTCAAGTTAGTAGGGGTGGGAATCTTTTACTCTCTCACGATTCGATTCAAAATCGATTTTTCATTCAAAACTCAATGTGAGCCCATTTGTCGTGTTCCTAAAGTGCTTCATCTTCATTTTGCAAATTTTGCACACGGTGAAGCTCATGTCAAACTCAGACTCATTTGGTAAAAAACAAAATGTGCCCAGAACTTTGCATTAATAAAGGTTTTGGTAGTTTCTTCTTTGTTTTGGTGCTTTCTGCGTATGCATACCTTCCAGAACCGGCTGCATGTGACGTCAGGACGTCTCAAGTGCTTACAAAAGGGAGTTTGACAACCTTTGGATTTTCTTTCCTTTTTTATTAATTTTTTTATGTTTAAAAATAGATTTAGGGACATTTTGAATCGATTCTGAATCTTTGTAAATGAGGATCACGATTCTGATGTAAAACGATTTTTTGGTGCACCCCTACAAGCTAGTCCTAAACCCATCAAAGCATGGCATCTTTAAAACAACACTGCTTTTATTTGACACTGTAAAATAAATTTTAATATTTGGAATAAAGCTGTTTGACAGAGAGAGTTTTGTTATACACTTCATGCTACCAGAGTGACTTTAAGATGTGCCACATCTTAATTGAGCTGCCAAACTTGGAGGCATGAGCTTACAAGAAAAACTAGAAAGCGACGACATGTCCTCAGGTTAAGACTGCACCCAGCGTTTCTGTCCTCAGGCCATCTCTTTTATCTTTGTGGGTGTGCATTCATGTGTGTGTCTATGTGTGTCTGTGCCATTGCAGTGGCTTTACCCCCGGAGAAGACAGACAGCTGCTGTGTGGAGGAGAAGATGCAGGAGAGGGACAGCCAATCTCCCGCAGGGCCACAGAAACAGCTCCAGTTTGAAGTGAGTGTCAACACGGAACGGGACATTTATTACTCCCCCCACCTCCCCCTCCTGGATGAAACTGGGCCAGTGGCGGGACGCACAGAAATACACACTCACATGTACGCTGTATGAAACCGAGTCGTGTTCGGTGCCGTTTCAGGAGCTGGAATGCGCTGTGTCTATGGAGGAGGATAACAGGCAGGAGTGGACCTTCACCCTCTATGATTTTGACAACAGTGGCAAAGTTACCCGAGAGGTAAAGATGTTATTTGTTTGCATATGCAAATAAATACTAAAGAGGAAAAACTTCTAAAAGATGCAGCTGTATTTCAAAAGTCAATGTCCTCCTTAACTTTGCAAAGAAAAATGTATTTCTGTAACTCATTGAGATGTCATCATGTCCAAATAAAGTAAGAATAAAAGAGGAATCAAACTCTCGCTACCTAAAAACTAAATCCAGCAAAGTCTGTGTGTTTCCGCTCCTGCGAGGCACCTCGTGGCTTGCATCTGCCTGCTGCAGATCTGAGAAAACATCCAGAAAAGGCCCCGTGTTTCTTGAGAACAACTTGAAACGGCGCAAACAGAGACTGTAGCTTTCCTCTGTGCGGTTGGCTKTGCAGGATTTTGGCGTTGCCTGTGGCTTCGTGGCTCATGAGACGGCAGGCGGCAGCTTGGTGGGGGGAATGAAGCGCTTTCTTCTCCGACTCTTTTATTAATCCCCTTCGCACAAATAAAAAAAAAGAAAGCAAGAGGAGGAAAACAGATATGACACAGGAAGCTTTTATTTTACTTTTTAATCTTTGTTTATGTTTGAACCATTACGTGCAGAAGAATTCACAATAGTCCTTATTTATGTGTCAGTGTGAGCAGAAACTAAACTGTTGGAGTCTTTGTGTGCTACAGTCTTAATTTTCTGAAATTCACTCAAAAGGAATTGCTGAAGCTTTTTTACTTTTAAAGTAAAAACCCTTAAGGAGTGACAGATTTGACATGACGTTAGTAGTTTAATTTCTCTATACTGTGTAACTGGGTGAAAACACTTGAGGACTATAAAATATAGTTTTCGAACAGCTGCAAGAGTTRTTTTATGTGCTTATAAAGTGTTTTAAATAGGGTAGCATAGCTCATTTTGGATCAGACATGTTCAATATTATTAAATGTCTTCGTCTTTTTTGGTTTTTTCCTAGTTAATTTGGAGATTTCTCCTTTTAATTTCTTTAATGAATACAATTTAGGCTCCTCATGCTATACCTCGCTGATAAAAATAACACACTTCTACATTTAAATGTTTTTTACWGCTTTTTTTGAAAGAATCTAAAAATGTTGTTCTTTATGCCGATGTAATTTTGATTTAAAAAGAGATTTCCAGGAATTAAACTGATAATTTGTCACATTGTCTAGAGTAATAGTCAGAAAAATAAACCAACCAAATTCTTTTTTTTTTTTGCTCCTGTGTTTTATTTTTTTTATTTTTTATAAATTAGTACTAAAGTACAAAGTATCTAACCTCTCTTGCAGGACATCACCAGCCTGCTTCACACCATCTACGAGGTTGTTGATGCCTCCGTCAACCATTCCCCCAGCAGCAGCAAGACGCTCCGGGTCAAGCTCTCCGTGGCTCCTGACTCCAGCCAGCGGTGGAGGAGTTGTGCGCCGGGTGCGACAGGTAAAGCTCGCTTCAACGCGGTGGGCGGCGGCGGAGAAAAGAGGGGCATTCTGAGCTTCCCCTTGCGTCGCCTACTGTCAGCTCACTCGGAGACGTGTTTGTTGTCGCGCAGAAAGGCGCCCGCTTCAGGCCTGTCAGGGCTTTGTTCCTCGCAGTCCCTGTGTCGCTCCATCCCTCCCACTCAATGGGGTTCATTTTTAATGATTGGAGGGGGGGGGGGGACTGAGCCAAGAGAGGGCCCCCCACACTCACTCCCTCACTGCCTTCAAAYGGTCTAAAAAGAAACCTTAAAAGATGAGCCAAGTCCTTTTGATAACCACAGCCATTTTTCTTTTCTCCAACATTCCCTTTTCTTCCTCTTTTCTCCCCCTCTCTTTGTCCTCCTTCTCTCAGAGCTGCTGGGAAAATATAGCAGCGTTCAAGTTAACTTTTCTCACTGACGTCTTGGTAAACAAGTAGTCATGGAGAAAAAATCACTCAAAAAATTATATAT
>NW_013952448.1:445567-455401 GCF_001266775.1 Austrofundulus limnaeus
GGGTATGGGGCGGCTCTTTCTGCACTGGTGCCCCTGGGGACTCCGCGCTTGGAGTCACTCTCGGGGTCTTCGGCACTGGTCTCCCTTATGTCTGCTTCGGGTCTTTGGGTCTCCACAGTCACTATTACATATTCCATTGTAGAAATCTGTATATACATGCACATTCACAACTGCACATAAACTGGTGTGCAGATTCTGGGGTTTCTGATGGTCAGTGAGGGTGTATGGAAGTATGAATATGTATATGTATATGTATATGTTCTGTGTGTTTTGTGTCTTATTGTTTTGGCTATAAATATCTATCAAGAGATCCAAACAGAGCAAGCTTTGAAAGTATTGCCTTCATGCTAATTTCAAGTCGCATCACATCTCACGTCCTAATAAAACTATTTCTGAAGCCTGCGTGGTTTTTTAATGTTATTCCACTCCTTATAAGAAGATGGGAGTTGAAAATAGAATAAATGAAGCACTGTTGTTTTTCCTTGTCTAGAGATCTTCAAAGTGAAACCCGTTAAACAAAGGTTGCTTTCTTCTAAGTCTTATGTGACTGTTGTTGTGCGTATGTGTGTGAGTGTGGCTGCTTTGTGTTGCACTGTTTGATAATAGCCTCCTGTCTTTTTGTGCGTACACAGACATGTCCCACTCCAGAGAAAAGAATGACAAGTGCATCGACGACCCCAAGAGTGCAGACAAGAAGTCTCGAGCACTCCTAAGGTAAACCCAACACCTCTGTAAACTTTTGTCTCGGGTGTTTATATTGTGCTCAGAGAGAATTTTTCTTTTCTACCTTTCACTTCTTAAACTGACAGAATTTACATTTCCAGTGGGAGTTCAAATCTGTGATTTTTTTTTTTTTTGCTATCCTAAATTTTAATACTCCCAACAATTACTGTGCCTCTGCCCGATCACAAGCAACACTTGTTTATTTTTCTCAAACTGTCTTCTAATGAGAGGTGCCGCTTGTGTCCGCAGGCGCCACCACAGTGACCACCACACCCAGCCTGGCTGCCAGCGCCACTGTGTGGATGAGAACCTGGAACGCAGGAACCACTACTTGGACCTGGCAGGGATCGAAAACTACACATCCCGCTTTGGAGCCGGTGAGTGGACCGGGGCCAGACAGGGGTGAGGGGAGGGAGGCGAGCAGACCGTGGCTGTTTGAAGAGCCGTCCAGGGCCACTCATTACTGCGGCACCTGCTTTGAGCCGTTAGGTGGAACTACGTGTTCCTTGCCAGAACAAACATCTGGGCTCAGGCGAGCGAGCACAATACGTTAAGTGTTCAAGACAAAAAACTCATCTAAACAAGTTGTTGTGAAGTTTTAGTCTTTAACTAGATAATGTGCATTTCCTAAGAAAACGCAGTGTGAATGCTTAATGCTGAAAGATTTTTGCTGAATAGCTACACTTTAAAAATGAAATGTTGGATTTACTTAACCATGTTATGTTACCTGGTTCCACTTAACTGAGTTGAGTAAATTCAAAGCAATATACTCATGTTCTTTGGTTAAAAACTGATATACTATTTCTTGGAATTTACTCAACTCAGTTAAGTGGAACCAGGTAACATAACATGGTTAAGTAAATCCAACATTTCATTTTTTACAGTGTAAGCAGTATGAAGCTGAAATTATCATTAAAAGGTGAAATTAGCTGAAAAAAGCCCAAATAGCTAAAAATATAGGAAAAAAACTGCTGAAATTAGAAGAAAAAAGCTAAAAGAAGCATAAAAGTGAAATTTAAAGAATTGCAGAAAAGGTCAGAATGATAGCTAAAAAAGCTAAAATAAGCAAAATAGAAGTCAAAGGAACTTACATTTTTACAAAGCAGTTGAAAAAACAGAACTAGAAGAAAAGGTCAAAGATAAATATGAACATTTTGAAGAGTTTTATGGATGTTGAAAACAGCTCCATTAATTTTCAATAAGAAAAACATTACAGAAAAAGCTAAATGTCTCAAAACTATAAATTACTAAGGAACTAAAAGTCATAGCCAGAACATCCTGAAGGAGCTGAACGTTTTGATATATAAATTGTTGAAATACCTCAAAAAAATGCGAAACAAGATATGTGCTGAAAAACATGATAGAATAAATTATTTGTTTTATAAACATTCACACTAAAGCTGCAGTTCAGTCATGTCATGTTTTAGTTTTGGTAAGGAAGTGCTAACAGGGTTCAGCTCTGCGACATGTCTGGGTTATCTGTGCAAGGAAAGATCCAGAAATGAGATTCTGCAGAGCTTTAATATAGCACTGGTGACACACTCAAACACACTTAAAGTGTCATTTGAACTGTGCACATGACCGGAAGCTCAGAGGAAGAAAATAAATCTCATCTTTACATTATAAGAACATATTTTCTTTGTTGCTCAAATAAAATCATGACATTTTTGAAATTATACAAGACGAGCACACAGGAAGCAAAGCTGCTAGATGTAGTTTTGTTCATCTGGTTTGCTCAGTTTGTCATGGTTTTCAGTGCACATATAAGACATTTTAATATTAGATACGTTTTGTTGGTAATTGTTTAAAGTACTTATCTGCGTCCATGTATATGTTTCAGCTCCTGCTGCAGAGCCAGTTAAAGTGGAGACTCAGACCCGCTCATCTAACCAGGCTCGGTCTCGCTCCCATGAACCAGAGAACGGCCACTCCCACTCCCACCACCGTCGTTTGCAGACGGTCCTTGACACGGCCACTCCAGACTCCGGCCTCCATCCTGCCCGCCTCAAAGGCCAAGACTCAGGGCGACACGCCATCCGTTCTCCGAAGACCCACAGCCGCACGCCTCCAGCGCAGACCGGCGGTCGTGTGATGAGGAGCCGAGGTGCTCCCCCGCCCCCGGCTCTTCCCACTCAGATCCCACCCCATCAGTCCGCAGCGCCCTACCGCAAACACAAACAAAGAAAAGACAGCCACGGCTACCGGGCCTTGGGCTCGCTTGTATCCCCAGGTCCAGTGGTGGARAAAGAACAGGTGAGAGACCTCCCCAGTGTGGTGCTGTACGAAGGTGGGCTGGCACAAGTGGTGCAGCGGCATGAGCATCACCACCATCATGAACACCACCACCACTACCACCACTTTTACCAGTCTTGAATTTCAGTCTTGTCTGGGACGGGATGGCTCGGCTCTCCTGAAGTCCCACAGAACCTGACCCGGACCAGCAGACACTGACTGCAGGAAACTTCCTGATCGGACACTGTGCTGCTGGTCATGCACAGGAACTGTGGCGGACTCAGGACACGGGGTGGAGGATCCGCTCTGTGCTGAAATGGTGTGAACCAGTATTATCAAAAAGCTGGTYACGCAGCAGATCAGAGATTCAGGACCACGGGGCAGCAGGACGGGATGGAGAGTTCTGACGAGGCTCAACAAGAAGAACGAAGGAACACCTTCAGATTAACAACCCTTCCCAGACCACTAAATCAAATGGTGGGACAAAAGTAGGAAGTTGTGACGTAAAGATGAAAACATATGAAGGAATAGAAGTGACAAGAGAGCAATATGTATTAAAAATCTGTGTCCAAACTATGACTGAGTGAACATTGCTAAAGTTTGACTGTTTGCATCCGAGTGTCACAACACTGGTGTCTGTTAAAAAAACCACTTGGAAGTGCATTCATGGGTGTGTAAGTATTTAAAGCAAGCTGTCAAATGGGTTTGTGAAGCTTAAAAATGGAAAAAAAATGTATATTCACAATAGGCATGGGCCGGTATGAAAGTCTGACTAAATGATAGCCTTAGACAAAAATATCATGGTTTTGCGGGATCACAGTATTATGATTACAGTTCTAAAAGGTGTTATTTTGAAATTGGTATTTAAAAACAAAAAAAGAAAAGAACATTTCTATTGTCATAGTCAACTTTAATTATCTTTATAAGCTGTTTTTAAATCACGTGTAATGCTGAAATTTCATTCCTCTAACATGTGTTCATACTTACCTAACACAATGAAGCTATAATAATAAAATTTACATCTAATAAGATAACTACTTTTTACTGCTTTTAAAAGATGAGAGAAATCAGGTATACTGAGCAGCAAGTCGTTGTTTATTGAGTTAATGCATCATATTTATTGTGTTTTCGATTTGGAAGGGGTGTTTGATATAAAGAAGATAACAAATCATTAAACAACAGAAGTTACAGTATAAGTATCAGGCTGTATAAATTGTGTGTTCAGCTAAAGAGCTGCTCAGCTTAAGCTTTATTCTTTTAAACAGAAAAATTTTTGGGAAACTCAACCTGCAGAGCTGGCAGCTAATGCAGGGGTGTGTGGGAGGGAGGGGTCTTTACTCTGCAGTTGAACACAACCTGAGGGATTTCACTTCCACTTTCTTACGAGACATAAAAAAAAGCTTATACCGCAAGAACGGCGTGACAGAAAATTTTAGCAGTTTCGACAAAGTGACTTTTTTTACATTGGGGAAATGTGAAACCGGTATCCGGCCCATGCCTAGTCCACAATACCATTAAGGCAGAAGCAGACAGGAAAATGTCTAAATGTTGTGAGAAATCCCAAATCCGCTGCTACCTCTTAACTTCATTCTAATCGTTGGGACTTGCATCAAGCGTTCAGAGGTTATTTTTAAAATCACTTTGAAACATTGTGGAAAGTAGAAATCATGTCAGTCTTCAGCTCTGAAATGTGGAAAATCTACTTGCTTTTCTTAACATTTGCTGTACATAAGGTATTTATATTGTTATCAATTTTATAAGCTTTATTGATAACGTGATATTCATGCATTTGCTATAAAAAGTTTCCTCACAGCTGCATATTTTTATGACCACTAGTAGCATCAGCAGAACGTGTATGACTCCGTCTGTTTCAACTTCTCACTTCTACCAACTCTGTAGTGCTGTTCTGTAGTTCTACTTGCATTCATAAATCCATCAGACAAAGCTGTTCTTCTGATTTTAGGGAAACTGAGCCTGAAGATGCTCAGATCTTCATGTCAGGATTTGATAAACTTGCATAAAATTAAACTTTCTTAGTGTACAACTAGTCAACGAGATGATTTATTTCTTCACGTGGGCTTTTTTTTTGTGCAGAGAAACTTTGCTTATATGTATGCCCTACAATCTTTGTTAAAAACTGTTTTAGATTAGTGGTCACACCCATGTCTTAGCAGCCCTGTCGCCATGACCCACAATCAGCTGCCCCCCTTGTTTTCATGACATCCTCTGGTCCCCCAGCTGTCAGCGGGTCTTTCACCATGTAGCCATGTGGCCTCGGTGCTCAGCCAACAAAGCACTCTGTGTGTGTTTGTGTTCACGTTTTTGCTACACGGTGGGGACTATTAATGACTATTTAATCTGTCAGGTGAGAAGGATAAACTGTTCCTTATAGGGACAAAATCCTAGTCCCCATTGGGTTTGATTTAGAACTAATGTGTGAATTAAGTTTAGGTTAGGTTTAGGCTCAGAGTCAGGCTATCAAAATGACCATTGAATGAATGGTAGTCAATGTAAAGTCCCCATGAGGATAGAAGATCAAACGTCTGTGTGCAGGCACGTTTTTGCTACATCGTGGGAACCATTTTCCAGAAAAAGGCAGCCTCCATGGGCACGGATGCTAATTTCGGGTGGGGATTAGGTTTAGGACCAAAGTTTGAGTTTAGGTTAGTGTTAATCTGTGAGATTAAATTTTAGAGTAAATGGTCAGGGTTAGGCTATAAAATTACTAGAAAATGAATGGAAGTCAGTCCATGGTCCCCATGGGGATTTAAAAACAAACCTGCATGTGTGTTTGTGTGACACCGTCAGGAGGGCTCTCAGCTGTCTCATTCCTCTGGTGCTGGATAACACCAAACTCAGCTCCCAGTCTCCACTAAACCCATAACTCAGGACTCCTGTCCCGCCAGCAGYGAGGACATTAATCTGGATCTGTCATGTCCTCTTGTTCTTACCTGTGATCAGAAAGAGCGAGCATCTAAAACCTGCAGCTGGGGGAGCGTTAATGACTTTTATTCTCGGTAAGCTCACATACCCGTTTTTTCAGTACCTTCCTCAGTCATGTCAAAAATAAATAACACAATTTATTCAGGTGTCCTGCTCAAAGGCAGTCCTTACAGAGGCGGGAGGACATGGACAAACCAGAGAAAAAGGCTCAAATTTTATTCTCTATTTTTATGTTCAGCAGATCACTCATTAACACACTTCCTGCAATTCACAGCATCTTCACCTTGTCCTGCAACCGAAAAGCAAAACTTACATTTTTTTTATTTATCTATTTTTTTTGTCAGCCCTGCACCTCTTCAGAAACAGGTTGATGCCAGTTTTAAACGTGAGCAGAGTGGAAATGGTCGTCTTGTTCTGTTGAAAGGCAACTTTTCATCCWGCAGGGTGGTCTGATTTGACATGGTGAGTGAGGGTTTCTGAAGGAATTTGGTTGAGTGAGACTCACCGGCAGTTCTTTAAAACTCCTTTTACTAGGAGAGTTTAAGTGAACACACATATCACCCTGTTTCATTTAAAGGGGATGAATGCACTTTTTTTTAGCCGTTAAAGGCATTTTGTTGTGTACTTGGAGTCTATCGGAGTGCAGAAAAGTTGAATTTAGTTTCTCGTTGGATACCTTTTTATATTGTTTTTCAACCCGGTCAGTTTTCTCCATTCTCTGTGAGATTTCCTGAAATATTACATCACAGACACAACTTCTAAATCAGGTCTGAACTTACCAAATAAACAATTTCTTTGTCTTCATTCTCCTCTGGCTCTGGGCTCCAAGGCTGGATGGACAAGTCTTCCCCTGTTGACATCTTTTAATTGACTTCTAAATACAAAGTTTCTGCGTCGCTATATAGCCGTAAACCCCTCAATTACACTAGAATGGACCGGTCTGGAAGCTGGAGGGGGGCAGGATGTGAAGTGCCTCGTTTGCATGTAAAGAGACAGCATCAAAACGAGTTGCTTTGAATGTCCTGATGCATCTCAGTAATCCAGGTAAAAAATCAAAAAGAAAAAAATTGTATAGGTCCTCTGGACGGGTTCTTCTCTAATGAAACGTTTCGTCTCTCCTCCAAGAGACTTCTTCAGTCTGAGAGTTTCAGGCAAAATTCAGGCTTTTAAGCCCTGCCTCCATGTGACTGATACTCACATCACATGGCTATCGTTGACACCTAATTAACACCTATTGTTAACGGGGTGGAGTGATACTGGCAATAGCAGCACTGTAGGGGGGGGGACAACTGAAAGCGGAGGCTTCCACCTCTGTTTAATGATGGACGGTCTTTCTTCACAAAAATGTCTTCTTTTACTCCTCTCAAACCAACGTTCCTCTCTATCAAGAATGAGAACATCCTCATCTCTGAAAGAGTGACCGCTGGCCTGWAAATGAGTGAAAACTGCAGAGTTCTGGCCATTAGAATTAGCTCGTCTGTGTTGGGACATTCTTTTGAACAGTGGCTGCTTTGTTTCCCCGATGTATAACTGGTCGCAGTCCTCCTGGCACTTAACAGCATATACAACATTGCTCTGTTTGTGCCGGGGCACCGGATCTTTGGGGTGAACCAGCCTTTGCCGTAATGTGTTTTGGGGTTTGAAAGCCACTGGGACACCATGTTTAGAAAATAAACGTCTCAGTTTCTCCGAAACACCCGCAACGTACAACCGCAACAGCGGTCACGCTTTCAGAGATGAGGATGTTCTCATTCTTGATAGAGAGGAACGTTGGTTTGAGAGAGGAGTAAAAGAAGCCATTTTTGTGAAGAAAGACCGTCCATCATTAAACAGAGGTGGAGGCCTCCGCTTTCAGTTGTCCCCCTCCTACAGCGCGGCTATTGCCAGTATCACTCCACCCCTGTTAACAATAGGTGTTAATTAGGTGTCAACGATAGCCATGTGATGTGAGTATCAGTCACATGGAGGCAGGGCTTAAAAGCCTGAATTTTGCCTGAAACTCTCAGACTGAAGAAGTCTCTTGGAGGAGAGACGAAACGTTTCATTARAGAAGAACCCGTCCAGAAGGCCTATACATTTTTTTTCTTTTTAAGTTGCTTTGAAACACACCTCAGAAAAGGGGTGAAAGAGAGGCTTGTGGAGTTACAATAATGAGGAATTCAGACCAAAGCATTGCAGTTCCACTTTATATAGACCCCAACTGACTGATTTAAATAAGAAAAAGAAGGATTTAAAAGCACGACATGTCTCTTTTAATGCCTTTCCCCACTGGAAGCTTCAGACACATTCCATCGAGGGCATCTCGGCCCCGTCGAAGAACTAGCAAAGCAGTTGTTTGTAAATGCTTTACTTAGACTTACATTTACGGGTCAGCTCATTTAAAAGCCTGTTCTCTAAAGCTAATTCTCCTTCAGAAGCTCGGCACTGTCACACGTGAAATGAGTTACTCTTTTTTTTTTGTTATAGTTAATGTTAACAAGAACGTTTTTTTTCTCTATTGTTTTGGCAGATTATGTGCACACATCTTAAATTAGAAAGGCTTCAGTGCATTTTTTTTTTACCAACATCGCTCGAAATTTTTTAGATTCTCCATCCTCTGTCCTGTTGTAAAAAATGTCAGTATTCATTCAGTTTTTCATGTTATTCCATCTTATCCAGTACTTTCTTTGAAAGGCCCATATAACAACATTTGTTTAAATTTTATGTAACTACTGTAGACTGGACCAGCATCATGTAGAAAGAATACAACTTATTTATAATTAAAGGTTTGTCTGTTTTTCACCAGACTGTCCCACTCAGCTCAGGGAATATTATAAGGTTAATTTTCTCTGACGTAGACTCGCTTCCATTTGTCACTCGTTTAACTCTAGTTCTCAGCCTTCCCTCCACCATTATCTAATGTTTTTTCACTACCTTGTTTACTTTATATTAGATTATATTTGATTAAATGCGTTGTTTATTGGATAACAGATCCTTGCCAAGGGAAATCTCTTTTAATTAAAATATGAACCAGTTCCTTTATAAACCGGATGGTAACTACTCATTATGATTATTTGTGCTCACATTGCAYGGCGCATATCACTGTCAACATTTTGCAGGGTTTTGAGTCTGAAAATGTTTGTTCTCCTCATGCACTTCATGTTACTTTGTTATTTCCATCAGCCCATTGAAGAAGATGCACCTCCAGTTGCAGCTCCACTTTTGCTTCAACCACAGGAGTCCTGGGAGGCTCCTAAAACTGTCTGACAACAGCCAGCTGCTCACCACGTCACACTCTCAACATAAATACACACTTTCATCTGCAGCTTAGCAGCTTATCTCTGGCCGTGGAAACCGCAGTCTGCCTCTTGGCAATGTGATACGGCTACTTCTCACAAACACACGAATTTGTGCAAGCAAGCCGGTGTAACCGGGTGGCTAATCAAACTCAGGTTACCAAACCTTTTATCCACATTACAAAATGCATATCAGCTTTAAAAGGCAAGTTGTTCCCGTGGTTCTTTTTATTTATTTTTGCAGAATAGTTTATTTACATTTAGTACACTTTTATGCAGTCGCCAAAATAACTGAGAAAAAAATCATTATAAACCTAACATTCATTGAAGGATTGCATGTTGATGTTGCCTTTTAACCCAGACTTTAGACTAAGATCTTAAATTGAGAAATGATGAGAACGATATGAATCAGCCAACTTGGTCAATTTTTGAATGATGTGCAAAAAACTTTCTGACAGCAGAAAGCGCCAGATACATTGACTCAATTAAATGAGTGCACATGTGATTTTTTGTCCTGCACTTTTTCTAGACYGTACTTCAGTACCCTTGTGTTGTTTCTTCAGGAAAAATTTATTACTAATTCATATATGTACAAAATAAGCATCCATTGACATGATGATAATGCAATACACACACACACACACACACACACACACACACA
>NW_013952448.1:457091-460592 GCF_001266775.1 Austrofundulus limnaeus
GTGTGTGTGTGTGTGTGTGTGTGTGTGTGTGTGTGTGTTTACGCTGCTGTGTTGCTGTTTTGGGGAGTCACAGGTTACAGAGAATAATCGTTTTGGGGAGAAATAAATCTGCATAATGAAATGAAAAAAAAAAAAGCAAAACATTGATTTTGACTTAAATACATAGAAACGAGCATCTGCCATAATATACACTGTGTGCTTTGTTTCCAGCAGATATGCAGGGAGCTTTGAAGTGTGGATTGGCACAGCAGGGTGCTGGCTTCTGTAAAGGAAGGATGCTAAACACTAAAGGATGAGGGAGACATGAGGTGCTCTATTACCAATAAAGGACTGAAGAGGGTTAAAAAAAGAAGAAGAAGAAGCAAATCCAATGATAACGAACATCTGTTCCAGTGAATTTAGGAGCTTTGAACATTTTTTTTCATGCAGGATAAGTGGCTTCTTTTTCTTACAGAATCTTAGAACTTCAAAGCAGATTTGCTTAGGATAATGCAAATGATCAGAATATGCTGGTTCCGGCCCACTTAAGAACATGAAAAGAAAGAGGGAAACGAGGAAATTAAAACTAATTGCTGCGGCCGACGTTTTATGTGTGGAAAGAAGGGCAAAAAAGAAAACACTTCAATAACTGTCAAGTTCATATGATTAGGAAATACGCTGACAAAAGTGCTGAAGTTCACTGTTTTTGACCCAATGTTCTCAATAAATGTCAGTTCGAACTGTTGAACGACCGTTCTTCTGATGAAATTATAATTAGCAGGATTAAATTCAACTTGTAATTGCTTTGTGAAAAAAGCTGCTTTGTTCAACCCTGCACTTGTCATTTCTCTTCTGTTTCTGTGCTTTGCTGTTGAAAAACAGTGATTTTTACCATTAATCACAAGACACTAGCATTTCTTGAAAAAATCCAGACTGCCCCTCGGCCTTCTTCACTAAAATACCTTAAGTGATCAATCATAGTGCCCATTATGAATCAGGTTGAGTTAAAAATTATTCTGTTATTATTGAATCCTGCGCAGCCGTTTATGAGATATTTTACTAAAGGAAAGACAAATAAGCACACAACAATGATTTGACTTTATACTTGAATGTTCAATATTTGCTACCTTACCAGTTAAAACACCTACAGTAACAGGTGGATCTGTTATGTATGCAGCAACTTATAATGAATTGCTCTGTTCCAGCTGAAAACATCACTTTGTAACTGGATTTCAGACTTTCTGCCAGAAAGAGAGGAGGTAAGACTTAAAGAGCCTGTGACATGTAAATCCTTTAAATACAAAAAGTTGAAGAAATCATTATTATATTTAAGAAACTTGGCATAATATACGTACATGATTTTACCCATTTTGTTATGTAACCAGCGTATTTTCTTTTGGATTTAGCTCAGCCAAAATGAAACAGGAAGTGACATCAAAGGGGAACTCTTTAAGAAAGAAAACCCTCTCACTCTGATCTTTGTTTATTAAAACAATATTATTTGAACTTTGACTCTTCATCGCTCCGATAGTGACTCAAAATGATCTAAAGAAACATCAGATTCTTCTCTACAGTCTGTGTTGTCAGACATTTTATCAATGATCTGCTCACATGCAGACATTCCCCTTTGACATCACTTCCTGTTGCTTTACATGCAAACATCTCAACATCTGTTCATCTCAGCAGCGTGAAATTTGTTTTGCGATGTGTTATCAGTGTTGTCTTTCCAAAAATGAATTCAAATCTATGACAAAAAAATTGATGTCACAGGCACTTTAATGTTCAATCACACTAAGAATGGGAGAACCTCAGGGTTGTGTACTCAGCACATTGCTCTTTGCACAAGACCACCAACTTCAACACAAACAAGTTCATTAAAGTTGTGGAAATGTTTATTTAACAACAGAAATATGTGATCCAAAGAATAAAGGCACTTTGTAGAATGGTCGTCTGAGTTTATTGCAATAAACAAGAACCATTCCTGAATCTCAAAGAACATTTCTGTTAATCTGAACAACTTTGGTATAATGGATACCACAAGAATRGTACCTGTTTGTGTTATACTTCTTTATGTTTTGAACACTATACTGTCCGTCTTTTGCAAATTCAAATTCTGCTGCCTGGACTTTTAGCGACTGACTCCAGACCTTTTTAGAGATAGCAAATGAATAAAACAAGGCTCCAGAAAGTTGCATTGGTTTTTAGTAGATCATTGGAGCTCTTTCTTTTTGCAACATCAAAGGCAGCCGCAGCTCTTTGATGTGGCAGCATGCTGTTTAAGGTACAGACTGAATGGAGAGATGTCAAGCTGCAAGGTGCCTCTGTAGTTTATGCTGAGTGCTGCAGAGAGCTGCAGATGAAAGGAGCAAGCAGAGTTTGATAATGAATGTCCAACAAGTAGGACCCATCTCAGACAGCGCAACGCTCAGCGGGGCGCCTGCTCTAACCTTGAGCGCAGCACCCCAAACCTTGGGCAGGCCAGACTCCTTCAGCTCGACTGTTCGTGCAAACAGAGGGGCTCTCAGATGTGAGCTTTAATCTTCCCGTCAGTTAAACGCTGATTGACACACACACACACGCTCATACACACACGGCCACGCACACATAGCTCCGCTTCTCCGTGCCACGGTGAGGAAGATGTCATCCACTTCATCTGTTAAATACCTCCCTCTTTCTCAGAGCAGCCTTTTCCTAATAATACAGTTGTTCTTTTGAATGTCTGAGTCAGGCAGTGACTTCACTCTGTGTGTTTCTATAGTATTCCTGGATCCTCTTACAGTTATGATGTATCCTCTTTTATTCATTACCTCCTTTTGAGGGAACACAAAATGACAGGCTTTAACTTTATAGCAACTTTTTTTTACTTGACACCATTGACCTGTACAGGGCCTTGAGAGTGTCAGAAATAAAGATAGACGTGGTAAAGTATGAGAACACAAATTCACTTATTGGCTTTTATGCTGTTAGAGAACAAGATTATTGTCTGGGTGAAACAAATTCTCAGGATCAGTAACTTCTGTTGTTAAATCACAGAAGAGCAGACACTGCAGCTTCACTTTATTTAACAAGTCCCACTTGGAGAAGAACTAACTGCACTGTTTCCTACGATCCTGTAAGGCAGGGATGTCAAATTCATTTTCACTGAGGGCCACATGTTATGGTGGCCCTGAAAGGGCCAGTTGTAATTAACGTCAACGTTTCGTACACGAAACCTCACATTACTTGTCTCATTGCTACAGCTGAGCACCGCTAACAAAAAATTTAACGTTAACAAGTTAACGTTAGCGATTTAACATGTCCTCTTATAAACACTGAACAGCAGTTATGTTATGATTCTTGTGTGCTATGTTACGATTCTTGTGTTTTGGTTATTTTCTGGTAGTATTTTTCAGATTGTTTTGGTATTGTCTTATTTTCTCATTTCCTGTTTTCAGTTTCCTGTGCCATGTTTACCTCAGTCAGCTTCTTTGTATTTTTCCAGCCTGCCACACTCATCTGTCCTTAATTGTAATCACCCAGCTG
>NW_013952448.1:463585-465022 GCF_001266775.1 Austrofundulus limnaeus
ACTCATGCTCATGCTCCAAGTTTTGTTTTGTTTTGTTTCTTTGTTTTGTTAGCTTGCCACCACGTTGGCCTTTTTTGTTAAAGTCTTTTTAATTACTTTAAGTTTGGTCTGCCTGCCTGCCTGCATTTTGGGTTCTCCTCACCAGCAAGTCGTGACAAGTTAGTTAAAGTTAGTTGAGCTTTGTGCACAGAAAAACCTAAAATGTTTATAATTCCATCTCATATCATTAAAGTTAAAACTCTTTTGATGGAAGACATTATTTAGTGTTTGGACAAACCTTTTAGAGACGTAAGCAGAAGTGAAATGACTCCACAGGAAACAACACTGGCACTGCAGATTGATATAATCCCTTTTTTTTGACTGTCTCATAAATAAATCTCTCAAATCACATATTTCAGTGAGGTTATTTTACGATTGCAGCTATTTAAATAGCTGTTTAAACTGTTCCTTAGCCACATTTTTTTCTCTCTGAAATTTTCCACATGTTCAACATTCTGGTGTGACAGAAAACRGAAATAAAATTCTTTAGGATAAAGTTTTTATTTTTGTTTTTGACACTCAGCATAGCTTTCTTTCCTCCCAAATTTCTTCGGACCCCCTTCTGTCATTCAAAATGCTAGAACCCCACCTTGAAGCTTCGTGCAGGATGCCTGACAGAAAGTACTCTGTATTACACTCCCAGAGGTGGAGTCGCCTGTTTCTCAGACAAGAGGAAGAAAAGAAAACTCTTCTTTGAAAAATTGTCTTTTATTACTCTTGTCCATGTGTGTTTGAGGATTTTTTTATTCCACCCACAGAATGCAGTGAAGGCAAATAATAAACTGATCACAAACTCAGGAGGAAGCTGCAAGTCCAAAAAAATAGTTATTMTTGCATTTGTTTTGTTGTAAGAAAAAAAACCCCACTATGTTCACTTTATGAGCTGGGGACTGATCTTTGTGCGCAGCATGCTAACTCGGCTGCAGGTTCTCTGCTGTGTTCTTTCCAGTCTAACCCTGCAGAGTTATTATCATACTGATGATTTTAGCATTGTTTGTGACAAAGCCTCACAAATGAATGTGCTCTCTTCAAAGAATTTCTAATGAAACTGCTGTTGCTTGAGAACAAAGTCGCAAAACTACAAAAGTATTGTRGACAGACTGACAGTATTCAGATAACAAATAAAGGCATTCATTGAAGGAACTCATGTTGCCCGTCTGTTTTTCATGCATGATTTTTAAATTAAGATTATGATGAAAAATGACAGAATCAGTATCTGTATCCTTAATTCAGTGATTCAGTTATTTTTCTTCATACACTGTTAGGTTACCTCTGCACCAGATAATACAGCTGCTTCATATCTACAGTGGTTTGCAAAAGTATTCATACCCCTTGAACTTTTCCATATTTTGTCACATTACAACCACAAACATAAATATATTTCACTGGAATTTAATG
>NW_013952448.1:466452-469598 GCF_001266775.1 Austrofundulus limnaeus
CATTAAATTCCAGTGAAATATATTTATGTTTGTGGTTGTAATGTGACAAAATATGGAAAAGTTCAAGGGGTATGAATACTTTTGCAAACCACTGTATCTGCTCCATTTTTGATCTCAATGTCCATCTTTAAATGCCATGAGCAATCCCCACCCCACCTGYCAATCATTTGGGGGGTGGCACCTTGGGTGGTCAAGCGGGTGTCAGGGGGTGGCACTTGCCACACCGGGCACCCCTCTGGCTCCGCTTCTGTGTGTGATCTCATGCAGATATGTTTCAGTGTATGTGTCAAGAATGACTCTCAGCTACTACCACACAAAGTTTTAGCTCAGTTTTTGTAAAATTGAGAGTTTTATAGATATTTTTGTGTTGGATAAGGTCTATAAACTGCAGCAGCCTTCTTGGATTGGATAGTCTCCAAATGCTAATCAGTTGCAGATATATCAGTGTTTACTTTCTGAAAGCTTTATTAAAACCCATTGGGTGGTTCATGAAATATTTTGCTAACAGACAAAGACACTCAGCTCCAATAATTCATGGTAAAGTTGCAAAGCAACCTGTTAGGAGTTACGCTCAGATAAATTTTCCACAATAAATTTGAGATTGGTATCAATGAAATTAGCTGAGTTAAAGCCATTTTTATATTTACTAAATTTGCTTAGCTGTGGTGGCCATCTTGAATGGAGTTGACCTCTAATCAGTTTTAGATGTCTATTTGTTGATTGCTTTCTGACAGACAGTTTCAACAACCATCATCAAGTGGTTCAGGAGATATTTTGACAAGGTGACGAAAAAACAAAACACATGGACGGAAACGGGCCAACACATTATTTTGCCTTTGGCAGTGGGTGCTAACCACAAAGAACAAAGAAAATGGGATGAAAAGGTCAATAAAGGAACTTGTTGAAGGAAAGATAATGCCCAGATCCAACCAGTGTGTTTTTTTATGCAACAGTTCCATCAAGTGGCTCAAACACCAAACTACACCAAGGATGTTCCTTTTACTTTTCATTTTGCTCATGTTTTGCTGATTTCATTTCAGTGCTTCACCCTTTAAGAGTCACCCTTTTAGAAACTACGCCTCCTCTTTATGACATGCATTGCATGGTAAACCTCTATAAGAGGATGTGGAAATGTGAGCACATCTCAGTAAACAAAGCTAACTTTATTTTGGGTTTGAGCAACAATCTTTTGAAACACTGGAAGTTGTCTTCTGCTTTTCTGATAGTGTTTCAAGGGTTTGACAAAAACATTTCCTTCTAGGTCATCATTTCCTCTCTGTTTCACTGTGGAGGGGCTTGGTAACAGAGCAGGTTTCGCTTTCACACGTGGAATGAGGAAGAGCCTGAGCTGTTTGACTGTATTTGCTCAAATATTAGATGAAGGGAGGAGTTCTTGTTGTGGTGAGTGTTATGATTTTGTTGTGTTTCCAGATGGRTTTTCTCACATTCTTAATAAGTGTTTAAACCTTTTTCTTAGAGAACTGCTTAACACCGTCCACACGATGTTTGGCTGTAACTATTGTGTGTGGATTCTTGTGTTTTTGTGACACTCGAGGCAGCAGGCACAGGACAGGAGGCCATGAGCAATGGGAGCTGACACACGTGAAGCATGTTCACCCAGGAGCTGCTGCTGAAACAGCGCACAGAGTTTCTCCACGCTCTCTGCAGCTCCGGCTCAGGCCAACATCTGGAAAGAGTTCTGGATATTCTGCTGGCGAAGGGTGAACTTGGATGGGAAGACTACCAAAGCATCCAGGTCCCAGGGAGGACACTGTACTCTAACGCCAGGCAGCTGTTGGATCTGGTGTACACCAAAGGGGAAGAAAGCTGCGGGCTCTTCATCACAGCTGTCGAACAGGTCCTACCAGAAGCGCAAAGAGCAGGGCTCTCGTTCTCAGGATGCCCTTCGAGTTTGGAGGGAAATGAACAGACCCAGAGTCCATCTGCTGAGACGCTCCTGGCCCAAAGGCCGAGTCTTGTTTTAAAGCTTCAACACTGCATTGATGATGTTCTGGAAGTTCTTGTTGAGTTGGGTCAATTTTCCTCAGAAGAACGTGATGAAGTCCAGCTGCCTGTTCACACTCCCTCTCAACAGGTACCGTCAGCACCCACCATTTTTTTTAAATACCCACAATATGAATCAGTTTGATCATTTATCATCACATTATCATCCGGTTTTCTCTTGCAGGTGATCATGCCCATCATGTATGTGTCTGCATGTGTTACTAAAATATCTCAGTGGTCAGATGCCAACAAAATCTTCAGGAAATAATCTTTGGGTGTACCTCTACAACTGATTACCTAGATTTTGAAGCCACCTCAATTCAAGATGGCCAACACAATCAAGAGACCTTATAAAAAACAAAAATAACTACAATTCAACCAGTTTCACAGATACTGAAGTAAAATATTTGGTGAATGCCAAACATTGCACAATATGTTTGCCTAAAACTTTGGTGTTATCTGATCTGGTCAAACCTGTCTCTCTGTTAGCAAAATATCTCATAAACCACTTGCAATCAATGGTTATACATCTACCCATGATTAACTTTTTTCAAATTTTTATTCATTTCATTAAAAAAAACTAAACACATTTTCATGCAACAAAATAATACAACTCAAACAAAATGAAAGGTAGCATAAGAAGAAAAAATATTATATCTGCCCTTAACATCTGGAGACAATCTAATGTATGTCCTCTGCCACAGCTAATCTACATTWGCCAACACAAAAACAGCTTTAACTCAAATAGTTTCACAGCTGTTCAGCTGAAATGTGGTGGTAGCTGACATCCAATCACAACACATACTGCAAATGTAAATCTTAGATCTGTGGGAAGCCTGTTCATTTCCATTTTAAATGGAGCCACATTTGTAAGGAACATACATTTATGGATGAGCAGTAGAGCTGATCATGTGCATTTTGCACAGAATAAATTAGCCAATATTTTCTGCCATTGCAAAACTGCTTATTCTGCTCTTGTTAATGACACTTGTTTTGATTTTTCAGTACCCCCGGGTACTGCCAATCAGGTGCACACTATACGATTTATTGCCAAGAAGCACTGTTATAACAAATTTTGTGCTGATGGTGTGCTTGTTTGTCTTTGTGTCTATGGTGTATAATGATGTGATTGTGATGCTGTA
>NW_013952448.1:470490-480915 GCF_001266775.1 Austrofundulus limnaeus
TTATTTATTTATTTATTTATTTATTTATTTATTTATTTATTTATTTATTGACAGAAGGTTAAAACCATGCTTTGTCTGAGTGGGAATATTTGATGACATACGCGTTACATGCACGTGCTGCTACTTATAGATATTATTAACTAAAATAGAAAAAAAATGAAGTACATTAGAGAAGTGGCAGACAGATGGAGCCTCTGCTTTAGGGTAATACTAAACTGGGTTTTCCCCTGTGTTACATTTCTGYGCTGAAACATATAAACTTTCAAAGATTCCCTTTTTTCTAAAGAAAAAAAAGTGCTTAATTGTTTTCTGAAGCCTTGGGTACAAACTTATCTTTACTCCTGCATGATGTAAAAAAAAATCTCACAATGAACCTGTTGCTCTGTTTCAATCTGTTCTCTGCATCAGGCAAGGTGTCTGCTGGATCATGTCAGATCCAAAGGTGAGGCAGCAGCAGCTGCTGTTTTGCAATTCATTCAGCAAAGAGAGGAATCAGAATCCCAACTGAGCCAGAAGAATTTGACTCAAACTAAAGGTGTGTTGTCTTCACATAAGCACTGAAGTTACATATAATGTGAAAGTGTTGTATAAGAATCTATAAAGTATTTTGCTATGAAATACCCTGCATTTGTTTAAAAAATACTACACAAAAACATACCTAAGCTGCAAAAGGGAAAACGATGTGTCATTTCATATTAACTGAACTGAAACCATATAAGGATCAAAAGTGAGACATCAATTTCTTGTGTAGCTTTTAAAATCCATGAAAAAAGCAGCAACTAAATTTAAAATTTTATATTTCTTTTACATGGAGTGGCTCTATACCGAAGTGCAAAATAGAAATATTTAATTAATATCACAATTAGCTTGAAATGTTACTGAAGTACAGTGTATGAGTAAAGTGTTCATCTTGACTGTGCTGAAAATTGTGCTGTTGTTGTAGATATCATAACCAGTAAACATTCTTAGATTGCTTTGTACGAGCTCTTCCTTATATAAGTAATTTAAGAAAGATGTATCTCTATAAAATATAGAAGTCAAACTGCAAGAACATAAGTTTTTTTTTTTAAAAAAAGCTTACAAATGAGCTCATAAGCTCCCTGTACTAAAGATTATACACAGAAGGTGCAGGGCATTGTTCTCCCTTTTAATTTTGTAGGAAATGGCGCAAAACTAAACAAAACTTGACATCGGTTCACAAAATGCTTTGACAAAATAAATGCCATTGCAGTAAAACTGAATATGAAAACTCACCAGTTTAAATGCCCAATATCTGATACTTTTTGAACAACTGGTTGTTGGCTTTCCTGTGCATAAATAACTGATCACAAAGTAGGAAAATTAAAAGGCAGCAGTAACTCCCAGCTCAGGAATTGTTAAGCAGTCAGATTTTTACTGAAAGGARAATATGCAAATATCAGAATCAGTTTGTTTGTCATTGTACAGAGCACAACAAAATGTTTCAGTACACACTGTTTGTGCTTAGTTGGTGATTTGATTTGTACTAATATATTTCAGTGTTTTAGTTAGAAGTTTGAAATGTCCTACTTTACTGAACTCATCATACAGATGTTCACTGAAAGCACCACCGGCACATGCAGACAAGTGCACACCTCTCCTGGTTTTCTTTCCATTCGGTGCAGTAGTTGAGAGAGGATGTTTCCCTGTATTACTGTTTATCATTGTGTGTGAATGCCAAACGGTGTAATAACTTTATTATGTGGTTTATGTATCGCTAAACTTATTCCTGAAATTGTGTACGTGCTTACGGTAGCTACTCTTTTCTTTATTATAAATCTGTTAATTTAGTATGTCGATTTACTTTAATGATGAGCATTATATCCTGTGATTTTTAGATTTAATGAGACATTTGATGACAGAGATAGTTATTTGTTTTAACATTTTATTTTCATTATTCATTTATGGTACACAATAATATTGTACTGATTTTTATTTGTTTATTGCTGTTGTTTCAGACCATAAATGATAAACACAATCCGATAAATGTGTCTGTAACTCATAACCGGATGGCTCACATCTACTGTATAAACTACAGCTGAAATAAACCATTCAAGCTGGAATCTGCATCCACTATTATATGAAATATAAATATAAGAATAGGAAAACATTTTAACTGTAAAGTGCTTTGGTCACCTTAGTGGGTTGTTGCACTCAATCAATCAATCAGTCAATCAATCAATCAGTCAATCAATCAATCAATCAATCTGCATTAGTCAGAAAATAAAAACTTGATACTGTATGTCAGGCATTGTCTACATTGATTTCTAAAGATCAGCATTGGCTAATCTGGTTGACCTCTAATCACATACAATCAAAAAGAAAAAAAAAGTAGTTTGTTTTTGTTTTGTCATGTTTTTGGGCTTTCATTTCTTTTTGGTTTGAAAATGTTCTGTTCTGTAACTGCAATTTCTGTTTTGTGTATCATCTCCTTTTCCTCTCAGAGTTTTTAAAATACCAGAAGAAGTTGAGCAGTTCTGTGTCGGCACAGTCCTGCTTTCTCAGTACTTATGGAGGGACCAACCACATGGCTCTGGATGACGTCTTCACTGAAGTCCAGCTGGAACTTCCTCACAACAGTGTTGGTGTCCACACAGCTTTGGGCCTGGAGGACATAGTTGGCCCTGTGGGGACAGTGAAYGAGAATGCTGACACTGTTCTGGTATCTGGGGAGGCGGGCAGTGGGAAAAGCACCCTACTCCAGAAGCTGCACTTGCTTTGGGTTCAGGGGCTTGCCCTTCAGGACTTTGTCCTTCTGTTCCCGTTCAGCTGCCGCAGGCTGAACTCCGAGCACAGGGAGCTCTCTGTTCGGGAGCTGCTGTTTGAGCACTGCTGCTGGCCCGACAGGGAGCAGGAGGAGATCTTCCAGCTCATACTGGACCACCCTCATCTCATCCTCTTCACCTTCGATGGCCTGGATGAGCTGAAGCACAGCTTTTTTGACGAGCGTAGACTCTGCAGCCCCACCCAACGTGCCCCAGTTCATCTGCTGTTATTCAACCTTATCCAGGGTTCTCTGATGAAGGGGGTCAGAAAGGTGGTCACTAGTCGCCCAGAGGCAGTAGGATCTGGGTTAAAAAAGCACCTTTGCAAAGAGGTCCTTCTGAAAGGCTTTTCCCCATTGAGCATTGATCGCTTTGTGAGAAAACATCAGAGAAATTCAGCTTTAGCAGCGAAGGTCTTGGAGTCCATCCAGGCAAACACAGCTTTACTTGGACTGTGTCACAGTCCGGTTCTCTGCTGTATTGTCTCACAGTGCCACAAGGAGCTGCTTGGTTGTGGAGAAGGAAGCCCACAAACAATAGCAGATGTTTATCTGATGATTTTACAGCACTTCTTCCAGCACCACAGCATGGTAAAGCGTAGCGTGGGAGGCTTGCTGCAAGACAACCTAGAAACCGTTTTAAGTCTTGGGCAGCTTGCCTTTAAAGGGATAGCCACCACCTGTTATATCTTTTCGGACACAGACCTGGAAACATATGGTGTAACTGAGAAGGACGTTTGCATGGGCTTTCTCACACAAAGCAAAGACATGTCCCTTGATCACAGCAAACACTATGAGTTCCTTCATGTGACAATGCAATGCTTTTTTGCTGCTCTCTACATTGTCCTGTCAAGTCAGCTCGACTGTGCAACTATCCCCAAGCTTTTTGAGCTGCAGGACAGGAGGGAGACAGATCACAGCAGCACCTGCTTCAAAGCCTGCCTGCCTTCAAGCGATCAACAGGGGAACATCTTGGAGGAACGTGCAGCTACTGCAGCAGAAACCCCAAATTTGCAGATCACAGCCACCTTTGTGTCTGGATTTCTGTCCCAACGCCTTCAACGGCTGTGGCTCCACTGCTGCTCAAGTGCTGTGGTCGAGAAGAAGAGTCGACAGGTGGCAAGATGCATTTCCAAAGGCATGCAGAAACACTTCAAGTCCATCCCTCGGCCTGTCCAGGGGGAGAAGAAGAGCATGCACGCGATGCCCGAGTTTGTCTGGCTCATCAAATGCATCTATGAGATGCAGGAGAGCAGGCTAGCTAAAGACGTCATGAGCAAGCTACAGGTGGACCACTTGAAGCTGACCTACTGTAACATCGGACCTGTGGAGTGCACTGCACTCGCTTACGTGCTCCAGCATTTGAAGAAACCTGTGGGTCTGCAGCTGGACAACAACTCAGTCGGCGATGTCGGAGTGGAGCAGCTTCTTCCCTGCATGCACATTTGTAACTCTTTGTAGTGAGTGCAGAGCTTTGTTGCTACGTTCAGTTCAAGCATTGATCATTTCTACTCATTAATATTGTAATTGAGTTGACATTAATTTGCCGGGCAGGATAGCTCTTTATAGTTAAACTTGTTATTCCTCTGTCAGTCTCAGAAACAATAACATTACAGATGAGGGGATCCACAAACTCATTGCTAAAGTGATCCAGTGTGAGAACTTCCAGAAAATTGCGTAAGTATTGACAAGACTACTCTCTCCACTGTGAAGCTACAAATAAAATACATGCAGATATCATGTTTCTGTGTGCAGCCTCTTCAACAACAGACTGACTGATGCGTGCACTCAGCACTTTTCTCATCTTTTGAAGAACAAACAGAATTTTCTGTCACTGAGGTCAGCGCACAGTTAAGAAGCAGCACCAGCATGAGACTATGGTGTAAATCACACATCTACACACATAACATATTTTAACCTTTCAGGCTGGGCAACAATAATATTACTTCAGACGGAGCAAAACAGCTGGCAGAAGGACTGAAACAGAATCATTCACTGCAGTATTTGGGGTAAACATTTTTCTGCAGAACTGCAGTCACTGTGTTCTCTTTGTGTACTGATTTTTGTCATCTCCAAAGGCTCTGGGGCAACAGGATTGGCGATGCAGGCGCAGAAGCCATTGCCAGCGCTTTAGAAAGTAGTAAATCTCTTGTGTGGCTCAGGTAACAATCACTTTAAAGTCTTAACTCCAATTTTTGATCATCCTTTCATGTGAAGATGTAAGAATTGGAAAATGTGTTTTAATGATAAGAGTCTTTCTATGGGGTGCCATTTGTAAAGCGGCATATCGATCTTAAATCTCACAAAACGTTACTACTTTTGGCCAAGCAATGCTGACACTGTGCCAGTGTGGAGTGCACAGGTGAAAGAGGGGCTAGTAAGTCACACACCCACCATATAAGTAACATTTAATGCTCAAAGTACACATCTAATAACATATATAAATACATGTTTTTATAAATATGTTTTTTAGATATTTACTGTCATTATAATGTATTGATTTGCCCATTTTTTTCACAAGACATTATTTTTATTCTATAAACACAGTCAAGCTTTTGTTTCTGGTTACAGGCAGTGCAATTTGCATATTAGCTAAATATTTAGATGCACCAAAAACATTTAGATTTAATATTTATTATTTAGATTTAACATTTGCATTTAGATTTAAATTTAGCTTTAACATTTAGATTGACCTGTTTAAATGTGCTAAAAGGTGGGTTTAGAAAATCATTACTGTTTCAAACATGGTTTGATGCAAAATGTAACAAAACTTCACTGTTATTTTTAGCTGAAGCCGCTTTACAAACGTGCACCATACATATCAGCTGTATTTTACACAATCGTATGCATAATGTATAAATGCATGTAATGACAGCCTGGTAGGAAATGGTGTAGGCAATGCTGGAGCATGTGCTCTCTCTACAGTCATCAGGAACTGCACCTCACTGGAGGAGCTTTGGTGAGTCTTTGAGAAGTTTTACTGCAAACTACAAATGCACATTAGATTTGCATGAACACACAAGCATTGTGACAGTTGAGCAAGATGCAGTGGTTTGTGAACTGCTCCTCCCTTTTTTTCCTGTTAGGTTGACAGAGAACTGCATAACAAGAGCAGGAGTGGAGCATTTGATTCAAGCCTTAAAGCAGAGCACACATGTGAAGTCAGTGTGGTAGGTGATGCAAACAGAGCCATGTAGACAAGTTCCTTTTTATGTGCTCCGGGTTGTTTGCATTTTAAATTTAGGGACAACGTGTGACTGTGAAAATGGCATTTTTCAAACTTTATACTCTCATTTTCAGTTGTTTAGCCCGCCTAAAATATTTGTTCTTTTCTTTCTTCTGCAGGTTGAAAAACAACAACCTCAGTTCGGAGGAGGTTGAGGAAATGAAGCAAACTGAACCAAGATTGATTTTTTGATTTTGAAGTACACTATGACTGTGCATTGTATTAAAGCTATCACTATTTATTATATGAACTGTTTAAAATTACAATACTGTGTGAAATGTAAAAAAGTTATTTTAAAATTCTTTTTGGTCAAGGATTTGCTTAAATACACAAAACACATCTGTCTTCATGCTGTTTTATTTCTACAATGAAATTTTATTGCACCACGACATCAACAAAAATGTATATTTTCTAGGCTACTTATAAAAACAGAAGGTAAAGCTAGAAACGTTTTCAAGAAAGAAACTTACCGTATTTATTCAAGTATAATAGGCTACGTAAAATTAAATCCATAAAATCATCCACAAATTGCATTATACTCGGATAAATATTTTTACATATTTTAACTGAAATATCGGCTTCATTTACAAAATGCCTGAGTCCTGAAATGAGACCGTGTCATAAAAAGCAGTTGACGCGAGCTTAGCTCTGACACTCCTTCATTCTTCAGAGCGAGAACAGATCCAGGCAGGCGACATGATGTGAAAAAAGGGGAAAAAAGTAGTCCTGCACCTTAATGATGATTGCCAACTGACATTAGTGTGTGACTGGGCTGCTCCTCGAACAACAAACACATGTTCGTCTGTAATGGCTGCCGTCTACCGGTGTTCTGAAACAAGTTTGTTTCCCTGAAAAAAGGTTTCCCCGCCAGAGGGGGCGCTCGCGAGTAGGAAGTAATCTGCTTTTCCCACAGAAGATGGTTCAAATCTCATGTGAAGTCTCTGACTTTTGTGTTGGCGCCTCCTGGTGGACTATGTGTAAAATGTCAGAATTCACATGATGCTGCTACAGCTGATATATATTTGATGTCAAAATACCTTTTAGTACATATTATTAAAATAAAATGAACAGTCCAATGATCATTTTACTGATATGTATAAAGACTGCAAAGGCTGAAAAATCTTGAAGTCTGTATGAAATTGGAGGTAGTTTGAGGTTTAATTTTTAATGCTTTTTAAGCTTAAAAAAAGGGGTGGGGGTCGTATCATACATGAGATCCTATTATACACGAATAAATACGGTAGTTAGCTGTGGCCAAAGCTCGTTGGACCACAAAGCCTTTTAAAACTCTAGCAGTGCTTAACTTTGTATTTGGAACAATTCTTTTACTTCACGGCTACTTCTGTTACATTATTTGAATTTACAGTTAACAACACTTCAAAATGATAAGAAATTTTGCCACATTAATCTTTTTGTCACAAATCACACCTCACAGATTTTACCTTTTCTGATGTAAATGCAATGTTAATATTCCAGTAACATCATATCCAGAGTATACAAAATGCAAATAATACCATCATACTGTACAATAATTTGTCTGTTTTTGAAGGTCAATGCACATAAGCTGCTGGTGCCATTTGGAACATATGAACTTTTGTATATATCTCAGAATAGCGCTAATGATAATAATAAAAAATTTCCACTACTGCCTGCATCTGACAACAGAAAGCATTTCTCTGCACTTCAACCTATCTGTTTTCCTGCCATCAATGGGAAAACCCCTCAAAGTGGGACTTGATGGGAAACGCAAAATCCAACCAATCAGAGCACGAGTAGGGATCGACTGGCCAATGGATATTAGAGAGCGCGATGACGACACCCTTTCTGGCTAAAGTCGTCTCTTGTAAATAATAAATGTCTGAACTGAGCGATCGTTATTGCGCGTATTTTTATGTGGCACTGTAACCTGAATGCTGTCCGTGCACTTCAGATATGGCGGAAGTCTTCTGCCAGTCTTCTTCATGCTGACCAGCTCGCTTTGCTAACTTTAGCGTGCTAAGAGCGCTAGCATTAGCTAACCTCTTTAGCTAATGAGAGCTTGATACGGGAGGAATATATCATGTCTTTGGKAGCCTGTTTCTGACCGAGATGATCTGTCTGTCATCTGTAGTCTCTAAGTGAGCTGACTCATATCGAAGGTAAGGTGTCCATCTCTCAGACACATGTGACAGTGACAGTATGGTGCATATTTTAGCCAGTTTCCTCCCAAAAAGGGGCCCGAATCAGTGACAGCTTTTGCCTGATTACACGCCGCTGCTGCTTTAGTTGTCAAGGAAAACGTGTATTAAAACGAGCTATAACAGTGCTTTGTGGTTTTCACTTAAAAGGCAACGCTTAGAACAGTAAATTCAGACCATGCATGTCGTATAATAGATTTTTCATTGCCCTGTTATAGCCCTGCATGGCAGAAAAAAAAAACAATAAAAAAAACCCCAGTATGAATGGGATAATAGTTCACCCAAACGGTCTTTCATTGCTTCTTTATAAAGTAACAACTCCATTATTAGGCCAAAGTCGTCAGTCTGTTTCTATTGTCATGTCTGAAAGAATGGACGGATGTGGATGGTGCAGATGCTGTCTGAGACATGATGTGGGGGAAATCCACAGGGCTGGTACCGGTCCTGTCCTGTGTGTGTGTCTGAATAGGTCAGCTGTGTGTTCTCCATCTATTGTTAGCACAGTCAAATCAGTAGATGTGAGTAATTACACACCATCGTACTAAAAACAGGACTGATGCACAAGGATAATGACTGGGCTTTAGAGAGTACAGCTGTTTGGTTTCATGAAAGAAAAAGAGTTAGATGGGATCTAAAATATGTGAGTTAAAAATGCTTAGTCTGCAGTTTTATTTTTATACTCCTGCATTAAGTCTTATGAAGCAGACGCTGGAATTGTTGTGTTTAATGAGCATTGGCATTGCATTTGCGAATGTAAAAACAAACCAACAACAAAAAAAGCAATCTCTTGTAATTTGATAAAGCACTTTATTTTCTAAAATTCAGTAAGCTGCAGCTAGGTACTCAGTTTCAATCTCCACTGTCTTATGGTGGGTTACTTTAATTTTTCTCGTAGTTTCTTTTTTCGTCTGATTACCTGGCAAAAGTATATTCGGTAATACATGTTTTAACTTTTTCATAAAACTTCCAAGTGTGATTATTTATTTGAGTAGTACAAATAKTTTTTTTAAAAGATTCATACTTTTTTTTCCAGACCACTGGTCAAGCTTGCCCTGGCCTCCTGCCTGCCATGCAGCCATGAGCTCTGCCCTGTGGAGCCAGGAGAAGCCCAGCGGGGGCTTTCGGGAGGACTGGCGCTTCTACATGGTCATAAAGGAATGTACCGTGGAGAAACCCGCCCAGAAGACCCTGAGGATCCCCCGTGGTAGCCTTGGCCAGGCCTGCCAGGAGCGTAACAGCCTAGGGCGACCTCTTCCCCCATGTAAGGGTAAGAAAAGTCTCCGAATCCTGGACCAGACCAACGTGGTGCTGAGCCTGGATGAGCGGGACGTCCAGGAGCTGGACGAGAAGTTGGCTGAGCTGCTGTTCCCCATTACCAACTGTGAGGAGCGATACGCCCTGCTGTATGACACGTTGCGGCTGGAGCGCGTCAGGGACATCGACTGTGGTTCCAAAGTGCGAGTCCAGCTGCGCTCGGGGGATAAACCTCTGCCTGGTGTAGTCCGCTTCAAAGGCTCCCTGCTCCCAGACAGAGCTCTGTCTGGAATCTGGTTTGGAGTGGAGCTGCTGGTGAGAACCCTCCTGTAGTGTTTTCTCTGTTTTTGTTTTTGTTGTTAGTTGAAACAGTGACGTTTGTGTGTCCTTGTCCGTTTGCGTAATATTCCCATCATGCAAGAAACGTATAAGAATATTTTTTATCACGACTAAAAAAAAATATTCAATTTAAAGGATGATTAAACAAGACTTAAAACAGAAGCACCTTAATGCAAAAAACAGACGGATATAAAATAAAATGAAATGAAATAAAATATGTAATATTTCCATTAAAGCCACAGATTGAAAACAACATGCAGATGTCAAACTAAAACCCATTAGTTCAAAAGAAAACTGTACTTATAATACAGCTTTGTAAGACAAGAGGTGGGACTTTTGAAACCCAATTTAAAAAAAACATCCCTTATTTTACCAGTCTTTTCACTCTGGTGTCTGGTTGCTTTGTAAGTTTTTGTTGAGGTGTTTTGTAGGGGTGTAAGAAAATATCGCTATACTGAAATATCGCGATATTTCATTTCCCAATACTGTATCGATATTCTAAAGTCCTGTATTGATTTTTTTTATTAAGGTTTAAAATGTCAACTTTCCTGCCAGCCGTTCATTTTTATGTTGTAGTTCAGCCTCTGTCCACTAGTTGGCAGCAGTGAGCCAGCCACTTGGCTCCTCTACCTGTTGAGGTAGAGGCT
>NW_013952448.1:481170-491692 GCF_001266775.1 Austrofundulus limnaeus
ATATCGTATCGTGACCCGTCTGTCATGATATGTATCGTATCGCCAAATTCTTGCCAATACACAGTCCTAGTGTTTTGCGGTGGTCTTGCACTATTATTTTGTTTGCAGTTTCAGTGGTAGTACAAATTAGCATTAAGAACATTTGTATATCCAATAGTGTGTTCAGGAACAAAATGGGTCTTTGGGGGGGGGGGAAATTCCAGCTTTTTAGAAAATTATCTGGAGGCAGTTTCACAGAGTACAAAAATAGTGCCGCAGATGTCAAATGAAAAGCTGAATATCCAGATTAAAAAAGCTTTTGCACTGAAAGTGTCACAACTTGTCTCTATGGTCATCTCAAATGTTTTTCTTTTTAGCTGTAACAAAATCTAATGAGGAGTAGGGGTTAGTTGGATGCTTGGCTTAAAAAAACATTTAAGCTATATTTAAGAAATGTAAAAATTATGTAATTCTTTAGTTTATTTTGGAAGCTAAATGTGAAGTCTGGACATACTTATTGATTTGTGACCTCTCCTGTTAATGCTGGCAAACAATGATGCTTCATTTCTGTTCAAAACATTTCAACACCAAAACTAAATAGTTGAAGTTGAGCTGTTTATTCTGGACAGTATGTACAGTTCAGTTGAAATACAAAGGCTTGCTTATTGCAACACAATGTTTTGTTTATGCTTAGTCCAATTGTAGTATTTCTGTGTGGGTTGATGGAGGTAAAGCAGCCACACTGCAGCTCAGCAAAAGGCCACGAGGGCCTGGATCTAAGAAAAGATCTACAGCATGTTTTAGCCCAGTTTTTGAGCGCATCCACTGTTTATATTTGAAGATGATGAATGTATTTATTGTGGCAGTTAGTCCAGCCGTGTTCCTGCTGCAGTAATCGATCAGATGCTCTCTCGGCTCCAGGATGTTAACTTCTTCCTGAAGAATGCTGAGCTGGCAGCCTCACCACCAGCCCTCTTTATTATGACAACAAATAGCTCATATCTCCTGCCCCCTTTTCCTGCCTTACTCACTAAACGGTTTGGATTTTCTCATGGCTGTTTTCCTGTCGCAGGAGGAAGGTCGAGGTCAGGGCTTCACGGAGGGCTCCTACCAGGGCCGCCAGCTCTTTCGCTGTGAGGAGGAGTGTGGCGTGTTCGTGGCCCTGGACAAGCTGGAGCTCTGGGAGGACGATGACGACGAGTCGTTGAGCCAGCTGGAGGTAGATCATGTCAGGCTGGTGGAAGACGATCAGGACTATCCTCCACTGGAAATCAACTCCCGGGTTGTGGTGCAGACCAGAGAGGGACCTGAGAGAGGCACCATCATTTTCTGTGACCTGCTACCAGGCAATGAGAGCCTAGGCTACTATGTGGGAGTTGACATGGTAAGTATGGCTTCTGTTAAATATAGGAGTTTTTCACATGCAGACAGGTGCATTAATGTTGCTAAAAGGCTTTTATTTATTTATTTATTTACTTACTTACTTACTTACTTACTTACTTACGTACTTACTTACGTACTTACTTACTTACTTACTTACTTACTTACTTACTTACTTTCGTACTTACTTACGTACTTACTTACGTACTTACTTACGTACTTACTTACGTACTTACTTACTTACTTACTTACTTACTTACTTACTTACTTACTTACTTACTTTCGTACTTACTTACGTACTTACTTACGTACTTACTTACTTACTTACTTTCGTACTTACTTACTTACTTACGTACTTACTTACTTACGTACTTACTTACTTACTTACTTACTTACGTACTTACTTACTTACTTACTTACTTACGTACGTACGTACGTACGTACTTACTTACTTACTTACCTTTTAATTAACCAGGAAATCCCCACTGAGATCCAGAAGTATATAAATTACTTGAAAGAAATAACTAAGTAAAAGTAAAAATACCTTACCAGAAAATGACTTTGGTAAAAATGAATTTCACTAATAAGAAAAATACTTTTAAGTAAAAATCATAAACCTGCTCGCAATAATTGGGAAAGTAAAAGTACGTTTACACAGACAATGAAGTGTTGTATTTACATAACCAAACTGGTTCCACTATTCAGCTTGATTTAGTGGAACCAGTTGACATAACTGGGTTAAGTAAACACTTCATCTTTTACAACTCCTTTCATGATGGTTTGATCATATTAAAATTCGTAACGTGTAACTAGGTGTTAAACTTGAAAGTAAAGAAGTTTAGTTTTCGAATGTAAAAAAATAAAAGTTACAATTAAAAAAAACTTTGTAAAATGACAAATCCTCAAAAGAATTACTTAAGTACTGTACTGAGTAAATGTACTTTGTTACTATACACGTCTGCTGAGATCATAGATAACTTTTACAAGAGAATCCTGGGTYTGTGGCCACTCTAACATTCATACCTTTGGACTTGTTTTAGTAGTTTTGAACTGCTAGGCAAAATAATAATTTGTTACATTATAACACTTTAAAAATCTGCTTTGGCTGTTTCAAGTTAACATACTTTGGATTAATAAATTCTACAGAATTAGCCTAAAAATCTCGARCACTACTTTTTTAAATTAGCTAAATATATACAGTGTTTCTGCAGATCCTTAAAAAAATCTTAAAAGGCATTGAATTCATCAATCCAAATATACAGTAAGGCCTTAATTAGCCTTAAAATGTCTTAAATGAATCTTTCAGAAGTCTTAAAAATGTTAACATATTGTAAATATGATGATTTTAATTCATCGCATATATTAAATTAATTGGAACATTTATTGTTTTTAAATATTCACATGCAGACATTCCCCTTTGACATCACTTCCTATTATTTCACATGCAAATATCTCAACAACTGTTCCTCTGAGCAATGAGAAATTTATTTAATTTGTTAATAATGTTATCTTTTCAACAATGCATTCACTTTTCTTACAAACATTTAGTGTCACAGGCACTTGAAGGTTTCATCCACAGCAAATTAGGTTAAGACCCCACTGTGGCTCCTAAAACTCCAAATTTTGGGTTGTCAGAGGATTTCCTGAAATTAAATTAAGTTTAAAACTGACTGCTAAGAATGTTTCTACCATAGTTAGATATGAATCAAAACAATTGCTTTATTAGCAATATTTGAATACTTCAACCAAAAAATACTTTGATTCATGAGTTTCTGCCAGTTTTTATTTATTTAATTTTTTTGTCATTTGTGTTTATTATGAAATTGGTCTTAAATTGAATTACAGTTGGCATTAAAAAGTCTTTAATTTAACTTGCTTTAAATTGTAGGAACCCTGTATATAAAATTATATTAAAAATAAGCAAACATTTTTAAGGGTTAATAATCAGAACATTTAAAAATGTCTGATTTTTCCTCATCCAATTTTACCTTTATGTGAATATGAACAGTCTTGTTTCACGTGTTACATTGTCAGTATTTACCAAATACACAATGTGAAAAATGACTGACCCATACAGTTGTCTTTAGATCACACTGACAATGATACATGAGCCTAGTAACTCCTGTACAAAATGCAGGGGTATGTCCCACTCCCAGTTAGGACAGCAAACCTCATCAGCTTGAACATTTACTTGTTGTTGATCCTCTTAAATATTACTTGCTTAGTTTTTCACTCTTAGACCTAAGCTCCCTCAGTCATTCAGCTTTTTGTTTCAGTCAAGAGTTGATGTGATTTCTTGTGCTGAAACTCTGGTGTTACTGATGAAACACTGGTGTTGTGACACTGTGCCCCTGTGAATAATGTGTGAAATTTCAGTGCCTGTGATTGAAATCAGTAACCTCTCCAGTGATATTCCCATATTGTGTTACTAAATGTTTCGACTTGGGCACCGTCCATGACTTCCTTTTATGTGTTGCATTCGTTTTAATGACCAGTTGTGTAGAAGTTGCATCGGCTCGTTGTAGTTTTGTATCTATGGCTACGGTTGTGAGGCAGCAGCGGTGTTGGGAGTCTTAGTGAGATTAAAATGCATAACTGAGGCATTTGACTGCTGATCGTTAGCAGCAGCCGCATCGGCAGCCCACTCAGAGCCTCCCACATAAAGGCAAGGCAGTCACGCGGGGAGTGAGGTAAAGACTTAGTGCTGTATGACCCAAGAGCGTGGCAAGGGGCCAGCAGCGAGCTGAGGAGAGCCCACTGCTCTGCCTCACTCTCTGTCCAGCCTCGCCCTGCCTGCTCTTGCTAGTGGCGCTGGCGTCAAACTCAGATTGACATCCTGTAGAGGTGTCTTTGGACAACAAGGAGCTCTAAAGAGGGACGGATCTGAACAGGAAGAGGTTTTTATTTGGGCTGTGAAGATGAGATAAACACTTTGGATTATTATAGCACAAAGGATCTGACTTAATTTTTTAAAGATTTTTTTTTTAGCTTGTGCAACAAGACGCCTGACCTCGCCGAACACCAGAAAGCTACAGAGTAGCACTTGTGGCACCAACAGCAGCCTCACAGTGATGAGGAGCGAATGAAAGCTTTTAGGTTCTCATGTGTCCAACTCTTTCAGGACAATCCGATCGGGGACTGGGATGGTGTGTTTGAAGGGAAGCTGCTGTGTAATTTTGCCAGTTTGGAGCACACTCGACTTGTTCCCATCTGTGACGTAATGCCAGGTGAGTCACCTCGTCCGTCTCCATGTTTGTCCAGCGGTTGTTCAAACTTTTGTTTTGTTTCCTTTTTTTTATTTTATTCCTGAACGCATTCAGCTGTCCCTCCCTYGGAGCAGCACTGAGCTTCCTTCTGAGCCGTCTGAGTTTGTGTTCTGCTTGTGGCGGGAACAGAGAGCCTTTTGTGACCATCGCTCACTTGTTTTTGAAAGCCAAGTGAGATACTCTGGCTCTTTGTTCTCCCTAGTGGCGCACTAACGTGTTTTTGTGTGCTGCTGCCCACTTTCTTCAGATATTCAGACAATTTAGCACATTTGTCCCTTTGCGGCTTTGTGGTTTTGTGCTCCTAACATGGCTGTATTTCTGTACAGAATACTCCATGCAGGATCAAAGGCTGCAAAAGCACAGTTTTGCCTCCAGAGGCAGCAACAGCGACAAGTCGTCCTCTGGCCAAAGCAAACCAAAGATCAAAGGTACCAAACTGTTGTTGTAATGCTAAGCTAACTGGTAGCATCACGGCTTAGTGTGAGGGTCGGTTTTCTAACTGTTCCACCAAAACATTCTGTTTTTAACTATTAAATGTAACATTTCTCTAGAGATCTTCACTGGTGTGTTTTTACTGTAGTTTCCATGCAACATTCTATGCTAGTATAGGACTGATTACGAAACAGAACATATCGGTAAAAATAAACAAAAATGAGCATAATTGTGTCATACTTGACATAAAATTTGAAGTTTTCTAGCAGGTGCTGCTTTGACTTGGTGTAAATGTAAATTTAAAGTATATTTTTGAGTTATTTTCCCCCTTGTTTGCTGTTGAAATGACTTCAGACACATACTCATCCGCTGTGCGCCTGCACATTAAGCTTGTCTTTTTGTTCTTTTATTTTTCCTTTTTGTTTTGTTTTCCTCGTGTACTTGTGTTACCTGCAGGATTAGGTCATCAGTGTGGAAGTAGGAGCAAGTCTGAATTTTACTATACTTTAAATGGCAGCTCTCTTGATCTCCCCGCCCAGCCCAAATCCAAAAGCACATGGTACATTGATGAAGGTAAAACTTACAGGATGTCAGTCATCTTGTTGGCAAGCTCCTGAAAACAACAAGCTACAAGCTGATCCGTACTAAGGCACACTGTAATAGTTGCAGCTCCACTCCCACTCAACTTTGATATATTTATTTTTACAAGATGTATTCATTCTGGTACTGAAGAGGGTTTTTTTATATACAAGAAAGTGCCTTTTAACATGTCATCATTTATTATTGCATTTTGAATACTAGGAAACAGCTTTTCTCTTGCTTAACCAAGTTCTTAAGAAGTACATCCATACATATTAAATGTAAAATGAGTTTAAATTTTGTGATGTACATTTTCTGTATGAAAGGTCTTATTTAGATATTTATTGTCAGCTAGGTACAGTATATTTGTGCAACTCTGATATTCCTTTCACTTCTACTCACAAAGAAACTAATATGCTGAGGAAACTGATCCAATATTGACAGGTATTTCTGTACAAGAGTTTATTATTATTATTATTATTATTATTATTATTATTATTATTATAGATGAGATTCAGCTCTATTTTACTCTGTATGTTGCAGCTTTTGAAACAGCTGTCTAATATAAGATCCCACCAAAATGTGGTTTTATCCCAGTCTTACTTTTTTTTGGTAGAATACAGAGCAAAGCAAAAATAATAAAACCAAAAGGAAAGCAGTAATGATTGATCTGGTTTAATACTTGGCGAAAAAAAAATCTATTATGAAGTTGACATCTACAAACTTGGCATCTTAAATAGCCGCTGTTGTTGCATTTCTCATTTAACTCACAAACAACATTGTAGGAAAGATGAAGCCTGAGGAGATTGCATAAATAGTGACTCAAGTCTTTCACTTGGTGACGCATGTGTAGTAAAGGAGCTGTATTTTTCTCTTTGAGATGAATGACTAAAGTGCTTTAAATAACGGTACCAGAATGGATTCTGAAGTCAGCTTTTGTCTGACTCCTCTGAACTAAAAAAACAATTTGGATTTTCTTGCAGATCTACAGTAAATTTACTGTAGCTAAAACAAATTTACCACAAGTATTCTAGCAGCAGCAAAAACACAACATTGTGGAAGTGTGTGCCTCTGACATTRTTTCTAGAATAGAAACCAAAGAAGCAGTTTGTTGCAGTAGCTTGCTATCAAAACACTTTCCACTCGTCTTTCATCGTCACTTTAGCGTTATTTTTCTTTCCGCATGAAGCAATGGATGTTGCAGAAGACTTTTCTTAAATGTTCAGGGCTGCAAATTACTTTTACATTCCTAATTATTTTTGGCACTCATCCCATCATCTGTGTTTTTGGGACCAATAATTTGGATGATTTTGCTGTTAAATGGTTAAAGTGGGCATGCTGTCATCTGTATTTTCCAGTTGTGAAGCAGCTTTTTTTTTTTTTGCAGTTATTTGTTTATTCAACAAAAATAAAACAATTTTTTTGAGTTTTGGAGAAAAAATTGTGTAAATGGCACGTGCCATATTAGGAAAAAAAACCTGCAATGTTATGTTTGTATTACTTGTGGAAAAAATGTCAAAAAGCAAAATGCTGCAAAGGTATGTCAGTTGTAGTTTTATGTTTTCATGCTTACATAATGCAGAAATTAAAAAAAAATGCTGACATGCTGTTTTCACAACTGCTCACTCATTCTGTCCATGTGGATTTGTTTTCATCTTGTTCAGGGTCACTTTTCACATTTGTGTTGTTTATTCTTTATGGTTTTGGTGCTCGATTACTGGGTACTCATTTTCATTTTGTTTTTATAATTAATGGAATGTTGCAGTTGTGGCCGTTTTTTTTCTAAATTTAAAATGTGATGATTATTTTTTTGCATATTTTACAAAGGATTATATTAAAATATAAAATGATAGTCTACAGCTTCACATGTATCATAGCATGTTTGTGATGCTGTTCAGTGTATCTTTAGTAATAAAAGCTGTAGACAATAGTAAGTACAAGCTTATTATTTAATTCGGTTAATTACTTTTTTAATATTTTATAATATTTTACTGAGTTTTTGCAGCAACATGGAGCTTTTTTATAGAATGTCAGTTTGTGAAAAATAATGGAGAATAATTTTAACTTCTCATTTTTTAAACTGTTGTTTTTAAAGTTCCCAATTTGATTTAGAGGTTGTTCATTTCAGACTGATTCATTTTTCACACGTTCTTTTATTTATAGGTCAGTCCTAAAAATAAAATCAAATCTTGTAAACTTCAGATTTTAGCAAAGATAGAGACCAAACTATATCCTAAGAACTCCCACTTATACTAGCTCTCTTTTCTCAAATATATTGTTTTAAAGTCATCATCATTTTAAAAATACTTTTTAGATTCTCAAATTACTTCAGACAAAAACAATAGGAGTTATTTGAAAACTGTAATGAAAACTGTAGTAAAATAAAAACACGGTTTTGATTACTTCACTGCAGTAATTCAACCATTCATTGAGTTTAATATTTAGTTATTTATAAGCATTTTATGGGGAAAAGGAGCACAGCATCTAAATATAGGGCATTTTCACAGCTGAACAGAAATATTCCTGTTAACATTTTGATAACAGATATTTGGAGGTAAAAATAAAACAAAAAAAATCTGAAATGGATCATCTAAAATTAAGTGGAAATGAGTTGAACAGAACAACAAGAAATTATTATTGATGGTTCGGCCATGTTGATCCTGAACACGGAGTTCAGGCCATATTTTAGGTGACGTTTTATACCTTCTGCAAGAAACTTTGAAGAACCTTTTTGATTTATCTCAACATAAAACACACCTCTAGTCTTATGTAAAACTGCTTGGAAACAAAACAGAAAGATGGTGTGATTTCAGTCATGTTAGGGTCACCTCAGTCGCACAAATCTTAACACCACAGAACCTGTTTGGGGTGGGCTTTGGCTGAAAAGTTTCAGCTATGCAGACAATGTCAAGCTTCTGTAGAAGGAGAATACAGCAATCCTATCATGAAGATCAGCTACTTTGACAAGTCAAATATTTTTAACATTTAACTGAGTGTTCCTTTTGAGAATGAGACTTGGATTTTCCTTCATACATTGTATATTAAGATTTTTGCATTGGAGCGTTGCTGCACAAACAAAGCAGGAAGTCAAAAGAGTCATTCATTAACCCAGTGGGATGAAAAATGTCACAGAGGACGATGAAAGAATGTGTCTGCATTTCCATTGTTTAAAAACACAACTGTAGCCATTTATTTTTAAACGGAAGTCCAAGTGAAACCATTAGTTGATTTTAGTTCATCTACCTGCCCAGCTAAATTACATGGAAAAATAAAAACATTAAAAACTACATAACGGAGGGACAAAAGAGGCAGAAAACTGTATGTTGTGATTATACTGTAAAAACACTTTCTTTGCTTGTTAATATTGCATAAAATCTGCTTTTTAAATACCTCAGCAATGAGGCCCTAGGTTTTAGCTCGTCATGTAATTCTCAGGTATATGTTGGTGAGTCCAGACTGTTGACTGGGTCTGACTGTGTTCCAATAGAAAACATCTTATTCCACATGTGAAAATGCTCTAGGATGTTGAGATTTGTGCTGACAAACCATAATTTGACACGGTCTACAAACCGTCTGCTCATCAAAGTTTTAAACTCCCACATCGCATCAGACGTCCCTTCAGACCAACTCAGTAAAAACAGGAATTTTCAGCAAATAACACGTTCACGTACAATAATGTTCCCTATGTTAATTTGTGGTTCTGGCCTTCCTTTTGCAGTTGGAGAAGATCCCGCCAAGTCTCTTACTGACACGCCCCCTGAGTTTAACCAGTCCTCTCCGCCCTCCAGAGCCACGCCCACTTCCTCTCTGTCCAGCGACAACAAGTTCCACTCGCTGCCGTTCAGCCTGAACCGTAAGACCGTGCCCAATGAGAACATAAGCCAAGGGCCCATCTCCCTGTCTGTCCAGTCTGTGATGGGAGAGCAGCCCGACCCTCCACCGCCCGCTGCTTCTCCCTCGCCGCGACCTCCGACTCCACCTCGAGGACAGCCGGGTCTGGAGGTGGGCACCCTGGTGGAGGTGAAGGAGAACCCCCCACTGTGTGGTGTTATTCGCTGGGTGGGTCTTCCTCCTGGCCTGCTGGAGCCTTTAGCTGGCCTGGAGCTGGTGAGACATGGAAATTTGTATTTGTGTTCAGTGGACATGCTTTATCATGTTGATTTTGTTCTTAACAGTAACATTATAAGTAGAAACCTTTTTTTGTTACCACCTTTTGACCAACATAAATGCTTACAGAGGAAAAATAGAGATGATCTGTGGATTTTCAGGGGATTTTCAGTCAAGTTCAGTGACTTCCTAAATTCTCTCATGGTGTGTAGGCTGAAGGGAAATCACTTCACTTACCCAAAAAGTGAACAAACTATAATTGACCCTTGTCATCGTAGTACTCAGTTGGTGTTTTTCTGCCTTGTTTATGTCACGCTCAAAGGAAGTGTCGTTAAAATGCAAATTACCAATTGACTAATACTGACTAAATATGGTCACAAAGTTGTTTTTTTTAAACAAGYATGTATGAATAAAGGACTAGTTCATATCTTTGGAACGGTGGTTCTGTGAATTATTTAATGATAGTCAATATCTTACTTGTTGTAGATGGTGCTATAAGTTTTGAGGAAAAGTTTAAATGTGACCAGATTGATGAACAAACATTGGATTTCTGTTTGTTCAAAGTTAGTCCGTTCTTAAAACAATTCACAACAGTTCATGTGCTCTAACCCTCAAATTGAATTACAGTTATTTCAGAAATACAGAAATACAGAAATTCCCAGCCTGCATTGGAAGTTCTGTATTACAGTGGTTTGCAAAAGTATTCATACCCCTTGAACTTTTCCATATTTTGTCACATTACAACCACAAACATAAATATATTTCACTGGAATTTAATG
>NW_013952448.1:493487-497531 GCF_001266775.1 Austrofundulus limnaeus
GCATTTGGCGGGTACCTGAGTGAGGTCGTGCACGAGAACACGCCCCCACGGACAGAAAACGATGGTCTGGATGTCATGGTGGGGAAAAAGAAAGGCATTCAGGGCCACTACAACTCCTGCTACCTGGATTCCACCCTTTTCTGGTACGTTGTCTAAAAACGAATCTGCTGTAAATCCATATTCTATTGATGGATCACAGAAATCCTTATTGGCTGTTGATGCTCTCATTAAGTTCATTGGTTGTGTGTTTTGCTCTGCAGTCTTTTCTCCTTCAGTTCTGTACTGGACACGGTTCTGCTGAGGCCACGATCAAAGACTGACGTCGAGTATTACAGGGAGACTCAGGAGCTGCTACGCACAGAGATAGTCAACCCACTGCGCATGTAGGTCACACATCCCTGCTACAGCTGCTCACTCAGTACTGTCATCACCCGTAAGGTGTTTGCCCTTTTTCTAAGTTAGAATACTGACAGCTTTCCCTGAATCCATACTGCCCGCTGGTTTTCATGACAGCATTTTAAAACTAAGATTCTCTTGAGAAATGATGGTGTTTTAGCCTCTTCAGGCAAATCATAATATTAATGTTATGCTTCACCAAGGTGTTTGAGACCTCATACAATCTTTTAGTACTTGAACTATGTGTTGGGAACGATGCTCAGCTTCTATCTCAACTATTTTGAGGTTAATATCTACAACAATAATGGGCAACTTAAATGATGGAAGGGGCCACAATATTTTGTTGACCTATGTTGAAATGATGACATCACTCGAGACCTGAACACTCTTCCTCACTGGCCAGGCGACGTCAGCGTAGGCAGCTTCATCTGGTGGCAAACTTTGTCCTTACAACCAATCCAGTTGTCCATTCCTGATCTATAAAATTGATGGAGTGATATTTATCTTTGTGTTTTGAGATTAATTTGACGCGGCAACCATCTTGAATTGCATTTACTTCAAAACTAAATCAGTTCTAGATGGGCATCTGATGACTACTTCCTGAGACTTTCATTCATATTTATCCAGTGGTTCACGTGATATTTTGCTCAGACAGATATTAAAGTAAAGACAAAGTTTTAGACACAGCTCTGATGAGATATGTTAGTGCTTTAAAATGTATAGAGAGGATGACTCGGCTACTACGTTTTTGGGCAATAAAAAAGAGGAGTAATTGCTTTTGTTTGCTAAGATCACTTGGCTATCTTGAATCGAGTTGACTTTAAAAGTAGATCAATTGTAGGTACATGTCCAGTGATAAGTTTCCAAGAGTTTTAATAAAATCTATGTTCTAGTTTATTAATTACTAACTATGACAGACACAGTTGTGTCTTTTTGGCACTATGTCTCAGGTAGCTTTTTAACTTCATCTGTCTTTGCTTCGCAGACATGGGTATGTTTGTGCCACCAAAGTGATGAAGCTCAGGAGGATCCTAGAGAAAGTTGAAGCTGCCTCTGGGTTTACCTCTGAAGAAAAAGGTGCATTTTGTTTTTGTTGTTCAGTAACACAAGTTTATTCAATTTCTTAAACAATTAATAGCAACTAAAAGAAAAAATAAGTAGGTCCTCTGGATGGGTTCTTCTTTAGTAAAACGTTTCGTCTCTCCTCCAAGAGACTTCTTCAGTCTGATGAGTTTCAGGTAAACTCAGCCTTATAAGCACTGCCTCCACATGGTGGACAAACAGGTTAGTCACATGCAAAAGAGGGCCATCCCCTAACAATAGGTTTGATTAGCCCATYCAGAGGACCTACTTATTTTTTCTTTTAGATTTGTTTCTACCTGGATTACTGAGATGCATCAGGACAACTGATCGCAACGTTTATTGCTTTTTGAACTGCAGATCCTGAGGAGTTTCTTAATATCCTCTTCCATCACATACTGAGGGTGGACCCGTTGCTCAAACTACGGTAAGCGGGGCAGAAAGCTGTACGTGCATGAATTTTACTGTGGTGTTCTCAAGGTTCGAGAAGTGCTTAAATGTTAGATACAGTGCTTGAAAACAAAATCTGTAATTAAATAGACTTGTATAGTAAATTTAAAAAATGCATTTAATTTACCTAAAGATTGTTTATTTTGTAATTAGCTGATTTGACATTTTTTGGATCTTTTTATTCCTCATCTTTTGTAGATGAAATGACAGTGCATCATTCTGTGCATTTAAAGTCATTTGTCATCTGAGTTCTAGTAATGAGGAAGTGAAATCATCCCTTTGAGTAAAAAGACTGTTTAAGGACACAGTGCTTATCAGCATGCAAACCTGAGGGGAATTGACTGAGGGGAAAGAAAACAACACATTTCAGTGGGTTTTTGCCGTAAATAATAACACATAATATTGTCTCTGTAAAAGTTGAATAGAGAGAGCGAGTATAGTCAAAATCACTAAATCCATAACATGACACAGAGAAATATAAATCCAGTTGATTCATTAGAAAACTCTGTCGTTTTATTCACAGATGTCATCCAGTGCAGTCCTAAATCTGAATTATGTACATTTTACGCTTCATTTCACTTGCCGACAGCGAGATCACAGCTGCCCAAGTGTCGGACTTTTTCTGGTCTCACTAGGAAACTTAAAGCTAAATTTAGATTTAATTTTACTGTCCAGATGAACAGAAGTAATGGTTCAAAAAGTTTTAATGTGATTTCAAAAGCCACATCTGTATTGATCTGTGTTTATTCTCAGGTGCACCAGGATATTTTTAAATATCTGATTCGAGTTTTATACTTTTTATATTTTAAATGCAAAGTGAAATTATCTAATAATGCAAGAGTAATTCCTAAATTCAGTCAATTCTTATTATTCTTTAAAAATGTTTAACAGGAATCCACTTTAGAAAAATCACTCCTCACCTGTTTAAGCTGCAGTGTTTAAAAGTCATCGTAAAAACTGTCATCATTTTTCACGTTAAACACTTCTTTTGAATAATCGTTATTAAAAAAGGTTTTCAGCATTTTGTAACCTTAGCTTAAAGATACTGTATGTCCTTGTCTGCTTGTTTTAACTTCATTTTATCATTCGAGGAGGCAATTTTCTGATTTTCTTGGCCCTTTTTTTCTGCCACCATCTCCGTACAGCATGAGCTTTCCATTAAGTGACAGCTGATTAATGCTGCAAAAAAATGGTTTCTAATGGGTGCGGCCTTCAAGAGTTGTGTAAATCTGGACATTTATCAACTTCAACAACAAATTCTTCCCTCTTTGTTTTTATAAACTCAAAAGGAAAACCAAGGAAACCTTAAAATGGGGAAAGAAAACCTGACTGGTTGACCGTTGAAATATACAAGCAGTGAAAAAGGGGAACAAACAAGTTTTTGTGTGTTTGAAAGGGGCTGTGGCTACTGGCTTTGACGCTATAAAAAAACTTCCCTTTTTTATTTAAAGATCACAGAAATACTGAAATATGTGAATCAACATGGTTATCTGCTCACCACTGCATTAATCCTGAGACGGAAAAGAAAATGTTTGATGAATTATTTTATTAGCTTGTTGGAAGAGCTTGTAAATGACCTGTTTGATTGATCCTAGAGATAAAAAATGTAATCAAACTCTCGAATATGAATGATTAAGTACCATAAAAAAATAAAAAAAACTTGATTTGTTTCCCAGGTCAGCAGGTCAGAAGGTCCAGGACTGTTATTTTTACCAGATCTTCATGGACAAGAAGGATAAGGTTGGAGTCCCGACGATTCAGCAGCTCCTAGAATGGTCCTTTATTACCAGCGACCTCAAGTTTGCTGAGGTAAATTGTGTTTTATTTAAACCTTTTTTTATTTTCAACACTTTACCCTGATTAAAGTGGCAGTTTCTCTTTTTGTATTCCATACTTTCGCAGTAGTCATTTATGATATTTATGTGCTGAACCATTGAAGGTGTTCATCATTTCATCCTGTCTCTATGTTTTTCTTCTCTCCCCAAGGCTCCCTCTTGTCTCATCATCCAGATGCCCCGCTTTGGCAAAGACTTCAAAATGTTCAACAAGATTTTTCCCTCCTTGGAGTTAGACATCACGGACCTCCTTGAAGACAGTGAGTTGGAGTCAATATATATA
>NW_013952448.1:497656-501331 GCF_001266775.1 Austrofundulus limnaeus
TTTTTTTTTCTTTTTTAATATAGAACTACACCTGTGTGTGTTTTTATCATTCAGCTCCGAGGGAATGTCGTATCTGCGGAGGCCTGGCTCTGTACGAGTGCAGAGACTGTTATGAGGACGGGGATATCACTGCCGGCAAGATTAAACAATTCTGTGAAAAGTGCAACACACAGGTAAACAATAGATGGCATTGTTGCAACGTCAGTTTGAGACTCGTCCACAAGGTGGCGCCAAATCCAAAGGAATCACAATCCTCTTAGACCGACGAGAGTTTCCCCTGCAGTTGAACACACTTAATTTTCTTTTTTTTAATTAAAAACATTATATAAAAAGGTCTTTATTTATATTTATAATATTGAATGTTATAATAAAAAAACATATTTGTTTTCCTTTTTTTTTTAACAAACTGCAGTGCCAAATTGTGGATTTTTATCTGCTCATACTGATTTAGGTACACCTTCACCCGAAGAGGAAAGCCCATCGACACAGCAAACTGTCYGTCCCCAAGGAGCTCCAGGATGGTACGGGACGTCAGGGCACTTTTCCCCGCCAGAGGATGGAGCTGTTTGCTGTGCTGTGCATCGAAACCAGTCACTACGTGGCCTTCGTCAAGTACGGCAGCGCCGATTCTGCCTGGCTCTTCTTTGACAGCATGGCTGACCGTGATGGTGGGTGTCTTTAAAACAAGACATTGTAAGAAAAGAAGACTTATTGTTTTAAAATAACTTTTAAAAATGCTATCATTTATAATTTTAGCTGTTAAATTTCCTTAAAATTCACTTTGTGGTTTGCAGCATTCAGTGTGTTTTCTCTAATTGTGCTGCTGGTGGTTTGGCAGGAGGGCAGAATGGTTTCAACATACCACAGGTGTCTCCCTGTCCGGAGGTGGAGGCCTACCTGAAAATGACCCCAGAGGAGCTGCACACCCTAGACCCCAAAAGCATCCAGGGGCAGGCGAGGCGTCTGCTCTGCGACGCTTATATGTGCATGTATCAGAGCCCAACCATGAGCCTGTACAAGTAAAATCCTCTTCCCCAGACCCAACTGCCTCGCCTCCTCAGCTCCTCTGCATCTCCATCTCCACTCCCTGAGGACAGCAGATTCCCCGAAAGACCAAAAAATTTCAAGTACGAACTAACAGAGGAGGTGCCGTCTGCCAGCAGGGGCGCTGTCCTGAGTATCCGTCTCCACCTCTCCTCAGTGCCGACCTTTTTTTTTAATTTTATTTTTTTCCCCCGTGGAGGTTAAAGAGATGGAAGAGAGTGGGAGAAGCCTATTTGCACTGTGTAATAAATAGTTCAAGTGTTGTGTTCTTCACGTAGTCCTATGTAGCTTTCCTGTGTCTCACAGCTGAGTGTCGGCGGTGGTTAATGAAGCGACGGCAGGCTTTATGAGGATTCACTCCCTGCTCAGGAAGGAGGAAGACGACGGCGGAACAGGAGGCCGCGTCGCGTCGCAGTGGCTGACAGAATATGTGCAGCGAAAACAAAACGAGCTCACGGGAGGGCCTTGATCACCTCATTTACCTTAAGCAAAGAGGAGTCGTGTTGTTCTTAATCACTGTAAGAGATGGGAGCTTCTCATGGCGCGCATTAAGAAAGCAACACGGAGCGGAAAAACCTCCTGTTTGTGCTGTTCAAAAATAACCCTGTAAACTCTCAGTGGCTTAGATTTCTCCACTTAACAACATCAACTATAAATATCAACCAGTTGTGGATTCAGGTTCTTCTCTTCGTCGACTGGTTAGAATATTTCCTCCTAAAGCTGTGTGAAAACATCTCTACAGTATATGTTTTGCAGAATAAGATGTAGCCGTTGTAAAAGTTTTTGCCACACACTCGCTCAGTCGACGCTGCTCTCCTCCGTCTCCCAAGTGGACCGATCAGAAAACATTATTATTTTTTTCTGTTTTTAAGCTCTCCTATTTGAAGACCCAGCGAGTGCTAATTTGTTGGTCAGGAGACATGGGAGTTTTGTTGCAGAATACAGATTTGCTGCTGTGCTGTAGCTGCGGGGAAACGCTCTGCATCGCTAATGCAGAGTAGGTGGCAGATAAATGCACGAGAGGAGACTTGTACAAAGGCTTCAGTTGTCGAGCTGCTCGCCACGCAGCTCCACGCCTTCATCGACTCAATGAGGTGAAAAACTGGACAAGTCAGGCTTTTTTTTCTTTTCTCGAGGTAAGACTTGTGCGATGTGGGGTGAAAAAAAAAGCGTTGTGTCGCTCATTGTGCTAATGAGTGTGTCTAAATTATGTTTTATGTTTACAAAGCCTTTTCCCCTGTCTGTCCTGGCAGGTCTGATTTTTATTTTTTTATTTTTTTTAAAAGGAGCAAGTCTTAACTCTCTCTGCCTTTTGTGAAAGTGTGACATGTTATATGTCCAAACTTGCACCTGATAACAAAACCATCATAATCGAACAACTATTTATTACACTGATCATAACAAAAACTCACCTGAAGTCAAAGAAAAAAAGAAAAACAAAACAGGAAACAGGGTTGACAATGTAAGATTTGGGTACTAGTCCGCTTTCACTGTATATTTAAGTGAGTTATTGTTCTTCATGTTGTCTTATACCAACTACTGATTGTTAATAGGGACACTTTGATAAGTTAACAAAAGACAGATAATGAAGAGGCACAACGGTGCATCAGATATGTGTATTTTAACAAGAGTTTTGATCCAAAATAAACTGATTATGTTTGATCCCATTATACTCCAGTTTCACAAAACAGAAGCCAACCAGTCTGGATCCAGACTGGTTTTTCCTTGGTTTTCTCATATCACAATGAATTGATTAAAAGCAACAAATACAGATGTTGGCATCAGCATTAGATATCTAATATAAGCATATTTAAATATTTTCCTAATCCTGCTCACAGTTTAATGACGGATTTCATTGTGAGGTAAAGATGTTTTTAAACGACTGATCCAGTTTGCTCTGTGGTCGTTCCCACTGTCGCAGGGATTCTGACAGAGGAACTTCCTGTGTGAACTTTTCGCTGCACTGTTGGAGCTCGTCACTGACCGGTTCCTTGTTCACTTTGACACAAGTCTCAGAAAAAAAAAGAGGATGGGATTGTGTTTTTGTTTGTTTTTTCCTGTTGCATCTGTACAGTGTAGACATATGTAACAGGTGATGATAAATTAATGTCTGTGATGTTTCCTGTAAATGTTAACAAAATAAAGCTCATTTTGACAGGTTCACTGCATGTGGTGAGTACTTCTAACAACTCTTGCGTCATTGTCAACATTTTGTTTTAAACGCAGTGCAGATGAGAAGCTGCTTTTAGTTTATGAAAAGGAATTTTTGTTTCTTAGATTTGTGTTTTGTTCACTGATGACTATATGTAGCTGTAGGTTGTAGTCATTACAAACAGTGCTTATATTTTAATAGGAAGGTTGTAAGTTTGATCCATATTCCCTACCCCTCGTCATGTACAATGGCGCCTGCGGAAATTTTTTTCAGKGGGGGCCATGAGGGGGCCACTGAAAAACCAGGGGCGACACACCAAAACTAACATCTATAACAGAAAATTTGTGATGTGTTTGCAAATATGACAAATTGAAAACTATGGCAATATAAAGCTATGGATTTGCCAACAGATGTTAAAATTTGTAATTTCACAGATAATATCACTGATTTTATGACATTCAGAGACAAAAAACAAGAGT
>NW_013952448.1:502286-504584 GCF_001266775.1 Austrofundulus limnaeus
TAAAACTGGGGGGGCACTAGGGTGGCCAGCATATTCTCAGGGGGCTGGCGCCCCTGGTCATGTAAGGTTCATCCTGAACACTACATCATCCCCACTGTTTTCCTTACTAGTAGTCATAAGTTGCTAAATGTTCAAAATACTTTTTCTCAGCAGGTGGAATGATTTTGAAAGTCACGAACTTCCGATTTTTCTCTGGATAAAAACATTAAAATGAGAATTTCTGATTAAAGCAAGCAACAGTGAGAATTATTCCTTTGTTTGGCTGCTCCCGTCGTCAGTGGTCGCCACAATGATCACAGTAGATTTGGTAACTGTTTTACTACGGATGCTCTTCTAGTGTAACCTGGGCTCCAACATGCAGCCTCGGGATTACAGGATCACAGCACCGAGCCACAGCAGCCTCATAAATACAAGTCGTTTTTGACATAACATGATACCGAGAATAATATCATGTGATGTGAAAACAATCTAGTCTCTGATTATAGTTGTTGTATCTTCCATCTTTGAGGGTTTATTAGATTTTTTTTCATGTAGTGGACATGTCGAATTCAAGGCCTGCAGGCCAAACGTGGCCCACCACAGCATGTTATATGGCCTTTGAGAGCGTCAACGATGTATTGATGTCTTAAAATAAGTGTATGCTGCTTTAAAGCCAACGTTGGCCGTCAACTACATCTTCCATTATGCATGTTAATTATTTTACCTGCAGATGATGGCATCCCACCACTAGGTGGAGGCGCACAGAGTAGCCAGCAAGCGGCAGGCAGAACAATTCGCTGCGTAAAATCTCTATTTAGCTGCATTTTTGTTGGCTACTTTTGCTGTGGAACCAGTTAAAATGGGAAGTGGGAATTTCCTACTTTCATGTTGTTAATTTAAACTGGACCACCCCTACCGTGGGAATTCCCTGTCAAAGTGTGAGAGTTCAGAATTGAAGACAGCAGCAACTTATCAGTACTCAACAGTTTAGATTTTTTTTCTTCTTTTAAATTTTTTCTATTTTCTGCTTCTTTTCATTTAATTTATGACTCGCTTTGATTTTATTGTAGCTTATATATTATATATTTTTTCTTTTTTAACGAACAAATAAATGAATAAGTGAATAAAAAATAACTGAGTAAAACTTGCTTACTTTTAACAGTATTTCTGTATTATTTATTTCACATTTAGTCAGTCCGACAACTTTTCAGTGTTTGTAAGAGGACATGTTAAAATGCACAAAATACCATGTAGAGCTCAATTGTTTGTTAGCATTGCTCATTTGTAGCAATGAGATGGAGAGTGTGACGTTTTGTGTTCAGTTAAAGTTAAGCATGAAAGTTAATCACAACTGGCCCTTCAAGGGCCACCATAATACTCATGTGGCCCTTGGTGAAAATGAGTGATATCCCTGTTGTAAAAGATTCTATAAAGGTGGAAACAAATACAGGATAACTTAAGTCCAACAACTTATGCTCAACCAGCTGTGTTTAAACACAAAGACAGCTGAAAAATATGGTTCAGTTTGTAGCTCTAAATGTGGTCATAACTTTGTTCAGTATAAACAACCTGTTTATGAAATGAGAGGGCTAAAAAAACGACCATCCATTTTACTTTACCCACTTTTTCCTTTCTGGGTCACTGTGGGGAGTGACCACTGAACCACTGAAGAGATTTTAATGAAACTTTCACAAAGTAATGACTGGCTCTACATGTGCAACTGATTAAGGTTTGGAGTCAAGATGACCACCACAACTAATCAACTTGGTCTACAAAAAACAGCCATAACTCAGTGAAATTTACAAATACTGAGCTAAAATTTGATGCGGTAGAAGCTAAGCGTCGAATGGATCACGCCATATCACTGCAATCCTGCATGACGCTGTGTTTTCTGTTACTGTCAAGGTTCGACGAACAGGACTTCAACAATTCAACTCTGCCGTTTCTCAAAATAAGATATTTCAGTGTGGAAGGTTGCAGATGACATCCCTTCAAGGAATGCTAGGTCTTTAATTTTAGATATTTTTTTAATGTACATAAAATATTTCCTAAAACCCAGATCATTTTGCTGCAGTTCATCAGACCGGCCTTTCTGGAGTTTGGGTTTAGAGATGATAAATAGATTTTGTTTGATGTATTTTTAGCTGWTCATTGCTCCAGATTACTGATGACTTACTGATGGGATTACTATGATCAAGCCTAATTTAGACTTCTGCACTCAGATCATCCACTGAGCTGTAAACATAATAACAATATGATTACAAGCTGTTTTCTGTGTTTGTGTGTGTGTGTGTGTGTGTGTGTGTGTGTGTGTGTGTG
>NW_013952448.1:504834-507301 GCF_001266775.1 Austrofundulus limnaeus
ACACATACGGCTCACTTAAACCCCACCCCACCCCCCCACACACACACATTCACACTGGAACCCTTTTCAGCACTTTACCCTGTTTAGTTTGTACTCAAACTTGCAACCAGCTCAGCAACCTGAGTTCAGAAGTGCCAGATAAGTATTTGTCAACAGAACAGCTGGTGCACAATGCCCTCTTGTAGCTTTATGCCACAGCATATGCCAGCCGCTCGTAGTGTGTGGTAATTTAGCCGGGGCTGGTTTCTGCGGGAACAGATGGGCTCGAGTATTGTTATTCTCGCTCCAGCTCAGGGTCCCTGGGGGGAATCACTAAATAAAATCAAAGCAGATGGACCTCTCTGGGCTAGGCTGTGTTTATGATAAACAGCCAGTACAACCGGTGTCCACCCAACACCTTAGCCCCCTCCGCCCCCAACCTCTCCCCCTTCTTCGAGCGAACGAGTGGAGCTGCTGCAGTCTGACCTCACCTGCACCGGGGGGCCTCACCCAAACAACAGCCAAACCCAAACAAACATTAGGAAGAAAATACATTATGATTATCCACAAGCTGGTTCCAGTAATTTTTTCTTAAAGTACCACAACAAGTCTGTCTTGACCTTAAAACTGTAAAATTCTCTCAAAACAGAAACTCATATTTTGGTGTGGATTTTCGAAATGTCGGCCTTTCTCACTCGCAGAGGACTGTTTTGTTCTTTTCTAACCTTGTTGAGATTTCCGAGCTGTGCCTTCTGCTTCCATTGCCGTTGGACGCAGGCCTTGGTGGCGGTACGTTCGCAGCAAACGCCATCTCACAAAAGCAATCTGGTGTCCCCTGTTGTTCTACAGTACATGGGAATGCGGGGCAGTTTGCACTTAGCATTGAACTCCCAATCTGCTTTCATTCCCATGGGAAAAGACAGCAGTAAACAAAGGAATCCTATCAGTGCAGAGGGAAGGTAAATGTTTAAAGCCTTTCAGACAACAGGAAAGCAGTGATTTCCTGCACTAAAGATGAAAAAGAGCGCAGCTTGAACGTTTTTAAGCCAATCAGTTCTAACTCAATATACCACTTCGGTGTTGTTTTAACTCCATCACGGTAACTGTTTTATTTAGTGCCTTCAAAGGTCAATTTCTGATGAAGTCAAAGTAGTGTAATCAACCTAAATGTTTATTGCCAAAAGTATTAACTCTGAAGTTATTCACTCACTTCTAGCTATCTTAAAATCTTAGCCTTGGTTTTTTTTCTTTCTTTTTTTTGTCTCCCAGGACTGAAAAGACAGTTATTTTTCACCATTATCCTGATCGGTTTCTTTTCCGCGGACACATGCCCCTCCAAAATTACACCCAGACATTAGGCAGATCTATCTGTTTGATTCATCAGCAGGACAACTCGAGTGCCTCTGGCTTGTGTTGTCTGGACACAAAATTAGCATTTCAGTCACCGCTTGCTGTTTTAACAGGACTAAAACTCTTCTTTTTTTTTAAATAAACCATTATGTTATCAGACATCCTTGGTGCTGATTACAATGAGTGTTGAAAATTGTCAAATTTTCTATAACCATAAATCATAAAATAGACTGTGAGGGCAGATAAAGTAAACCAAGATCATTTTTGTTCACATGATATTTCTGTTCAGGGGAAAAAAATTATGATCACTACTTCATGAAATTGAACAAAAAAAGTTGATTTTGACTCTAATCAAGTTAAAAAGTGTAATCAAAACATCTCTAAAGCGTATGCTTTCATAATACAGTCAGACAGAAGAAACAGGATTGCTTTTGTTGGTTATTTGAGAGACTGACCAATAAAAATCTGTAAAACAAACAGATCTGTGCACTCGCAAAAGAACATTGTGGAACTAACATGAACAAAAAGTTTTCACAACCACATCAGGAACAGGTGGGGTGTAGGGTCATTGTTTGCATTACAGAAGGACTTCCAGAGAAAAAGTTTTAACAATCATTGGAAAGATCAAATATTGTCAAAGGAGAACATTCCCATTCAGAATCCTACCAATGACAAAGCCTTCAAATCCCACAAAAACTTTGCTTAAGTTTCTTCTTCTACTTTTCTAAACTGTATTAAAACCAGTTGATGTTTCAAGTCACTTTTTGATGACTTTGATGTAAAATTTACATTAAGGAGCTTACAGCGCGCACGCTGCTGTTGTACTTTTATGACGTTACCAGACTACCCCGTGTACTTGTAATTTGTGCTCGTCTCAGAAACACATAAGTCATTCTCTCACATTTTCAGAAAGGACCTGTACACTTGGACGAAGAATTAATTGCCTCTAAAGCAACAGCTACCAGATGTTGTTGCTCCTAAGAGCCAGCTGTGGATAAATTGCATATGCAGAATGTGTGTAAAATATTTAAAGTCGTATCTTTCACTTAAGGTGTGAAGTGCTTTTATTGCCCATCACTGCTTTGAGTGCGGCGAGAGGATGGGAGAGGAGAGGCCGGCGGCCCCTCCACCCCCCACC
>NW_013952448.1:507341-524059 GCF_001266775.1 Austrofundulus limnaeus
CCCCCACACCCCCACAGCCCCGCCCTGCAGTGGAGTGGAGCTCAGCACCTGTGGTGTTAAGAATGCGGATGGCGAGACGTGTTGTAGTTTGTGYGTGGGAGTGGGGGGGTCCTTCCGCCTGTTCGCAGTGTAATTCCCACCTGGCTGCTACCTTTAACGCTGCATTATTTACAGGTGCTCTGTGGGTGAAGGCAGAAGCTGCTGTCTGCTTTAAATATGGATGACTGTGTGGAAACTTCTAGTATGAAAGGCTGAAATCTGTCAGGGCGTCCTGTTACACCATCTTATGTCATTTTTTTATTTTTAATTGAAACATTCCTTTATTAAGCCAGTAAATATACTGTTTTATCGATTTACATATGAGCAAGAAGTTTTTTTTAAACTATTAGATTTAACTTTTAGCAGTTATAACTCATTGTTTGGTCATTTATAGCTCTTTTTCTGAAAGTAAGTGTTTTCTTTTTTATATATAAATTCATTTTATTTGTCTTTTGCCTTTTTTATACTCATGATTTAACCATTAAGGTTTTGTTTTTATTACAATTCCAATTTATACCATTGGTGTTTCTTCATTAGTTTTGTTGCATTTCCAGAGCGCCTTCAGTTCTTTCACATTACAGTTGTCTTTGATTTAACATCTTTTTCTGGGTAGATATGGGTTTGTTTGTTTTTCTTTGCTGTAAATGACTTTATATTACTGTTACAGTATCTGGAGCAATGTTTCATAAAACAGTCTGATTTTGCAAATGAAGAGACCACTAACAACGAGTAGCTGATTAGAGTAAGAAAATCACTTTTCCAACACATTTGTGTACACTTTAAAGGAGACATTTCTTACTTTTAAATCTTTCTTTTACTCATTTGGCRTCTATAAGAAGCGGAACTGCAATGATTTGGTCTGAATTCCTCCTCATTGTAACACCACAAGCCCCTCTTTCACCCCCTTTCTGTGTGTCTCAGATCAACTCATTTTGACGCTGTCTCTTTAAATCCAAACGAGGCGCTTCAGTCACTGCTCCCTCCAGCTCCCAGAGTGGACGATTCTAGATTGATAGAGAGGTTTACGTCTATCTTGCGGTGCAGAAAAATGTATTTACAATTTAATGAACAACAACAATGAAATTGTAATTGGTAAGTCCAGTCCTTATTTGGCAGGTTTGCTGCTAAAAAAAAAACTTAATGGGTTGAAAATTTTGACCCAAACAAATGTAACGATATCTATGCAGCACCTGGGAATTGATTTGCTTTGATTTATTTATTTAACAGGAAAAGATTATTAAAGATCAAGCCTGACTCAGCATAATTGCTGTTTTACAGCAGGTTCCTGTTCTGCAGCACATAAAACATTCAGAATTACAGCATCACAATCACATCATTATACACCATAGACACAAAGACAAACAAGCATACCAAATTTCAAAAAGGCAACATTTGCAAAATCGGACGTCTAAATACGAGCACAACAAAAAGTGTCCAGCAGATGGCAGACAAGATTCTGCTTAACGGGCTGCAGTTTTGAAATGGACTTTATGTTTTGAGGAATGTCATTCCATGCTTTAGTATAAACATAGGGGGGAGAATAATTTAAACTTTTCTGCACTCCTAGAGATTTCAAGTAAACAACAAAACACATTTAATGGCTAAAAAAGTGAATTTTGCAGGATATGTTCCCTTTAAAAGTGAATTTAACTGAATTTTTAAAAAAGATATTAGTATTTGGATGCTGCTGCTGTCTCTAACTAGCTTTTAAACTGTCAAATGCTACTTTAAAAAATAAACAGTTTCTTTATATGATTATAGGTTAAAATAGTTGAACAGATTTTTTTAAACTTTCCTTTTCCAAAACACACTGTAAAACAAGAACTTTCTGAAGTTCTCTTCTTCTCTCTTTAGCTTGCATACAAACTTTAAATTCCAACCTGGAGTCATCTGCACATAAAACTGTCATTTCATCCAGCAGTTTGCATGGATCACCTTCCATCATTTCAGCAATGGTTGAAAGAAACGTTCAGAAGAAGCAACTTCTGATAAAATCTTCAGACACAATGTGTTCTTTCTGATAAGAGGAAAAACATTTCTGTTTTGCTAACTACGTGTGCTTTTATCCAGTGTAATGACAGGAAGAAGACTGTCAGGGTTATGTTGGACAAAGACAGCTGTGTTGTTTCCTCATTGATTGCCTTTTTTATAATCTCTCTTTTTTATATCTTAGAAATTTAAACTAAAATGACAGAATGAATGTGCTCAAAGGGACGTGTGGATCACAGGACAATTTTGCTGTAAAATCTTAAGAGTTTAAAAAATATTTTTATCCCCTTATCTCACTATATGTCTGTTCATTAAAACAAAAGCATAACATTCAAAACTTCACTCTCAGATCAAAACTCCTAATAATTTTTTAAAAATGCCTTTTAGGATAGTCTGTTATCATAATGTCAATAGAACACAACTTGTACGTAAATAAGCTGAAACCCCAAATTATTTCAAAACGGACACAAGAGACCCTTTTTCTCCATAAAGCTATATCTTTGTTATTTCTGGCAAAGTGCGGGTCCCTCTTGGCACAGTGAGGCCTGAAAATGACGGCCTGCTGGATGGACGAGGAGCTCCCTGTACAGATAAACGCATAAACACTCCTTGTACCCAAACAAAGGCATCAAGCAGGCATTTCATTAGACCATTGTGCGATATGGCAGGCCGCCGCTGTGAATGTATTTATTAGTTTGCGATACATGCCTTTTCCTGTTGTTCCCGGGGCAGTGGATAATGCTGGTTTTGTTCGCGGCCCAGTGTGAACGGCGCCTCAGCTGCCAGCTGTCAGGGGTGATACCGTCTCATTTGGATTCCCAGCCTGCTCACTGAATGGCTAATTAGATTTGCCATTTTCAATCCTCTGATTGCTATACATAATAGGACAAAGGAGCTGACAGCATGTAGCATTCAGGTTCAACTGTAACAATTAATAACTGCGGTGATTAACATGCATGTTGGGCACCATTGATGGTGACATTACCTGCAGTACGGATGTCCCGGCCCACCCTGCCCTTTCCTTTTTATTTAGAAGCCCAGATATAGATTGTTATTAATAAACTGCTCTCTGCAGCTGAGAGAAGGTTATTAATTACACAAATTAGCGAGAGCAGGGGTAATCAAGTTAGAGCCGTTTCATTCCCAATAATTGATCTAATTTTTACTGACCACCCCTGTTTGGGGTGTCACACCGCCCCGTGTGAAGAGAAATCACCTCATTAACAAAAGTTTAATCCTAATCATAGTTCTTGGTCTGCCAGGCTTTAAGGTCATATCTGAATGTCAGAAGCATTTGAAATTGATTGGTGGTAAATTGAATCAATGTCATGTTTAGACAAAAACAATAACACCTAATGGATGAGGCCAGCTCGCACYAAACAAACAGGGTTATTGGAAGGAGTATGTGCGCAGAGAGAGTTTGGATGGAGTCTGCCATAATTCATTTTGTCTATAGTTGGAGAAATGTCAGTACTGTGGGTAATTAGCAGCATCTCTGGGAACCCGTTTCTGTCGATGCAGGAAGGATCTGCTGAGATCTCAATGAGACTGACTGAGCCTTTCTGTTAGGCTTAGCTGGGATGGAATAAGTTTGTGTAATCTTAGTCTAATTTTAAAACATGTTTTCATTTTATCAAACCAGACACTTGAATACAGATAAAATAAAAACTTGACTAGAAAAACTGATTTTTAATATAAAAAAGTCTGTTTTAAAGCTTTCCAGTTCAGGTTTTCTACAGTTGAGTTCTGTATAGAGTTTATGAGCAGTCAGTGTCTTCCCTGCTTTAGAAAACTCTTATAGTCACCTCAGTTTTAAAAGGCCCGTTTTGCATTGCAAGGCCCGAGCTTTAAAACTGGATTCAGCGTGTTTGCAGTAGTCCTTATGGCTCAGTTCCACCCTGGTTTCTGGAACCCTGAGATCCTTGAGCCTGCTCGGTCTGATTTAATGTAAGCTACTTTTGCTCATTGACTGGTTCATTGACCAGGAGGGTTATGTCACATRAACTAGACTAACTTTATGTGAATGGTTTACAGAGACTGTAAGGTTTTATTCACACAGCTTTAACTACACTACAACTGTAGCGAGCTACCACACAACAAGAAGCTAACATTAGCTACAATTAACTTAGCGTTCTCTGTCACCCTGCTCTCTCGTCATAAGCATCATGCTACTGGATGATCCGGTAAAGCCTTTGGTAGTGTTCCTTCAAGTACGGTGAAGTCCATTGTTGCAAATAAATAAGATTTGTGTGTGTTTATATTATGATCCGGCCCACGTCGTTGTCAAGCAAACAGCTAATCTGTGTGGTGCTGAGACTAAAGCAGATTGATGCCAATTTAAAACAACTTTTTTTACGAGACGTTTACATTAATGGCATTTTCAAAAGACAAACAAAAACTCAGTAAGCATTCACCTTCGAAAATTTGATTTCAACAATCTAATAAAAAATTAACACTGCTTTGAGTAGAAACGTTTTACTTACTTTGCTGATGTCAGTAGGAAAGTTTATTTCATTGAATTAGCTTGAAAATCCAAAAAACAAACAAACAAATAAATAAATAAATAAACCACTTTTGGGAATTTAACAATTTTCAAAAATCTTTCACAATTTAAATGGATTGTAAAATGTGTACTTATTGATGTTACATCACATTTTCTTTCCCCTGTCTCACATCTCTCAGTTGTTCCTGGCTGGAGGAGTCAAACCATGAAACTAACTAAAACTGTATAAAACTGGCTTGAAAAAACTTTTGAAAAAATATCTTGACTTTGTTGGTCATAAGCAAAACTCCTGTTGATCTTTCATGGACAGAATTTCTTGGAGCAGCCGAGGTGTTGAGGGGATCCGTTTTGGTGGCCTTAGGATCGCATCTCTGCTTTTTGCGGATGATGTGGTCCTGTTGGCTTCATCGGAACGAGATCTGCAGCTCTCGCTGGAGCGGTTCGCGGCCGAGTGCAAAGCGGCCGGGATGAGGCTCAGCGCCTCCAAATCCGAGGCCATGGTCTTGAGCCGGAAAAGGGCAGAGTGCCTTCTCCTGGTCAGGGGGGTCGCCCTGTCTCAAGTGGAGGAGTTTAAGTATCTGGGGATTTTGTTCACGAATGGGGGAAGAACGGAGCGGGAGATCGACAGGCGGATTGGCGCAGTGTCTGCTGTAAAGCGGGCGCTGTACCGGTCCGTCGTGGTGAAGAGAGAGCTGAGTCAGAAAGCGAAGCTCTCGATTTACCGGTCGATCTACGTTCCTACCCTCATCTATGGTCATGAGCTTTGGGTCATGACCGAAAGAACGAGGTCCCGGATACAAGCGGCCGAAATGGGTTTCCTCCGCAGGGTGGCTGGGCTCTCCCTTAGAGATAGGGTGAGAAGCTCAGTCATCCGGGAGGGACTCAGAGTAGAGCCGCTGCTCCTCCACGTCGAGAGGAGCCAGTTGAGGTGGCTCGGGCATCTGGTAAGGATGCCTCCTGGACGCCTCCCTGGTGAGGTATTCCAGGCACGTCCCACCGGGAGGAGGCCCAGAGGAAGACCCAGGACACGCTGGAGGGACTATGTCTCTCAGCTGGCCTGGGAACGCCTTGGAGTTCCCCCGGAGGAGCTGGAAGAAGTGGCTGGGGAGAGGGAGGTCTGGGCCTCCCTTCTGAAGCTGCTGCCCCGGCGACCCGACCCCGGATAGGCGGAAGAAAACGGATGGATGGATGGATGGATGTTGGTCATAAGCAAAACTCCTGTTGATGTATCACTAAAATACCCTTCTGAGTGCCTGAAACAAAATCAGAATCTTTTGCTAACTGAAGGAACAATTTTAATTTCTAATCCCGAGTATCGTTTTTGCTGAACCAAGTCCAACAACTGGACCTTGTTTCTTGTTTATGAGTAAAGATTTTCTAATAACAAAAGTAGAAACTAATAGGCTGAAAGATTTTCTCAGTGGTGACGTTGATAGGAGCATGCTAGACCATGAATTTATGGCAATCTTAACAGTAATGATTAGTACAGTACTGTAGATTTGGACAGACACATCTTTAAAGGATATTTGGATCCAAAAAGTCACTTTTTAAGCGGGCTTCTTAGGAAGGCCCCTGTTGTATTCAATGAACAAACACCTTTTGAGCTTGTTTTAAAATCAAATCACAACCTAAAAGTGTTGCCAGCAGAACAACAATTCTCTTGAAAGTTACAAAGCAAAAGGTCTACAAAAATAAACATTTTTTCATTTTCAAAATGTAGTTTCTAATAAAACCTTCATCTTCAAACCTCACCACACTTTCACCCCTACCTCTTTGTATGAAAAAACAAACACACACCTCAGGTTTAGTTTTTTTTCCCCCCAACCACCTGGCAAAACAGCAGCCATTTCCATCATCCGGAGCGTGTGAAAATTCACACTCATTTTTCACAACACATCCTTTATTATGTGCTGCTCCTTTTTTTTCCTTTCCTTTTTTTTCCTTTCCTTTCCGCTCCTGCATATGAAATTCCTCTATTCTTTGCTGCCAACACCAAAAGATGCATCCAATCATCTCCAAGCGATGGCAGTTACAATTTTCTGCGAACAATTTGCTCCCTTAAGAGGAAAATTGCTTTCAATATAAGCTCCCTTTGAAAGACAACAACAATAAAAAGATACAACTGTAATACCGCTGCCTCTGTCAGCACTTGTCTGGGGCAGCTTCAGCAGGAACGTATGACTGGGGGATGAGGTGCTTACAAGTCAGCCTTGTAATATCAGCATCTGTGTGAGACAGTCCCGGCAAATGAATCCCACTTTGAACATAACAGCTTGGCGCCGCATGAAAATGACTGCTATGAGCAGCAGTTGTCAGATATGCTCTCGCCGTCGCGATGGCGAATTGTCATTTATTATATGTTGTGCCTGGCTCTGTCAGCTCCCGTTGAGTGCGCGTATTGATTTGCGAGAGCAGAGAGGTGCAGAGGTCACTTTGATCAACACTCTGCAACACACAGGAATCACACGGGGCTGACATTCCATTACCTGAGACAAAAGGGATTCAAAGCAAAGAATATGTTAAGGAACACTGAACTTCAATACAGCAATATGACTATAATTAACAGAGGAATGGATTGCTTGTGTTGAAATGTCTGGAGGCTGTCTGCTCCTGGAGACCATTGTGAGCGGGAGACAATTGTGCTGTCTCTCTCTTTGATATTACATTCTTAACCTCCTGCCTCAGCCACTCTTCCTTTGGCCCTGTTGCTCTTTTTCTGATCAACTGTGGGTGTTTAGGTGTGTTAAAGTCACCTGTTTGATCAAAGGAGAAAGTCAAAGTAATGTTCATTTTATGGTACTTACTTTCCTTAAAAAAATGATTAGATGTGTTTGCTCGCCTTTATACCAGGAATAAAAATGACTAATTTTGTCACAGTCTGACTCATGAGGTATTTAAACAAAAATAAATAAATTAAGGGTTGAGTGGTCTTATAATGACTTTATTAAACAGAAAAACTCTTCCTTCTGTGAAAGAGTTTAAAAGTTATMTAAAACTGTACTTAATTAAAGAGTTGTGATTTTGACTTTTATCATTATTACATATCATACTCAAATTCTCATTCATGTGTTTGAAGGGGCTGTTTTTGTCTGTTATATTTTGTTTATCTTTGTTTTTTATTTGATTGTGTTTCATAATTTTAATTATTTATTTTAAGTTTTTTTTATACAAGCACACTGGCATTTTGCCACTTCCTGCACTGTTGTAACTAACTTATTTTCTTTCCTTGAATTTTGTTCTGTATTTTTATGCAGTAAAGTAAAGTAAAGTAAAGTAAAGTAAAGTAAAGTAAAGTAAAGTAACGTAACGTAAAGTAACATAAAGTAACGTAAAGTAAAGTAATGTAAAGAAACGTAAAGTAATGTAAAGTAACATAAAGTAAAGTAACGTAAAGTAACGTAAAGTAACGTAAAGTAAAGTAATGTAAAGCAACGTAAAGTAAAGTAACGTAAAGTAAAGTAATGTAAAGCAACGTAAAGTAAAGTAACGTAAAGTAAAGTAATGTAAAGCAACGTAAAGTAAAGTAACGTAAGGTAAAGTCATGTAAAGCAATGTAATGTAAAATAACGTAAAGTAAAGTAAAGTAAAGTAAAGTAAAGTAACGTAAAGTAAAGTAACGTAAAGTAAAGCAACGTAAAGTAAAGTAACGTAAAGTAAAGTAATGTAAAGTAACGTAAAGTAACGTAATGTAAAGTAAAGTAACGTAAAGTAAAGTAAAGTAAAGTAAAGTAAAGTAACGTAAAGTAACGTAATGTAACGTAAAGTAAAGTAAAGTAACGTAAAGCAACGTAAAATAAAGTAATGTAATGTAAAGTAACGTAACATAAAGTAACGTAACACAAAGTAACATAGAGTAAAGTAAAGTAACCTAAAGTAACATAACGTAAAGAAACGTAACGTAAAGCAATGTAAAGTAACGTCAAGCAAAGTAACGTAAAGTAACGTACATTAATGTAAAGTAACGTAATGTAACGTAATGTAACATAATGTAAAGTAAAGTAAAGTAAAGTAAAGTAAAGTAAAGTAAAGGTAACGCAACGTAAAATAAAGTGTACAAGTGACAAAGTAGTATAAAGTAGAACTTGTTTGGACGGTAAAGTGACATTGCATAAATAATGTAGCTGGTAAATTTAATTATCAAGGAGTTTTTTTTGACAAGTATTGCTGACTTGGTCTGACAGCACCAACATGCTTCACTACCAGGTCAATGGCAAAATTTAGCGAGGTGATTGWGAGCGTAGGTGTTCACTTCAACCGCACTGTTGCAGATGAGATGTGTCTCATTGCTCCTCTTTGAGCCCGGGTGACTGGCGTTATTGCGTGGGCCAGCCTCGCTGCTGTCTTTTCCTGCCYGTCAAAGTCATGAGAGGATCACTTTATCATCATTTGTCTGCTGTGTCTGACGCTATTGAGTAGGAGGCAGCCCTTAGGGAAATGGGAGGGGGGCAGGCTGGCTGCTGTATTTGCTGTATGCTACGTTTTTACTTAGTTGCTACCTTGGCTTTATCAGGATGGTTGTTGCCGCCTGTCAAATTGCTTGGTGAGCTTTGTCGCAATGGCTTGAAAAAAAAATAGCAGACAAGCCTTTTGTGGTATTTACTCAGTATGATGGCTTGTCAAGTCCTCAGTGGCGCAGAGCGGTTCTGCAGGGCCTGGYAGTATTTATACACCCAATCAGAAAATCTTATCAGACAACTCCAGCTCGTGCCGTTGCAGCTGCTGCTTTGATTTGAGCTTTGCCATAATACATGTAAAGTCAGTGGTTTACTTTGCAAGCTTTCATATATACACCTTAAACTCAACAGCATATCCACTTCGATGGAACATGTTCAGAAGCAGACGTGTGGATGTTTGGTGTGATATTTAACATGATAATAAAAAAAAGTGATGGACTTTTTAAAATTTACCTTTTATGCCATTTAAGTAACTAAATATTAAAATAAACAACCATTTTAACTGAGTTGCAGCCTTTTGGGCAATAAAAATTAACGTTCTGCTCGATCTTATGTGATCTGTTCACAGTGAGTGTTGTCAACGACTTTCAGCTACTACTAGATGTTTAATACCTCAGATTTTCTTTCCAACTCTGATACCGAGTAATACTCAGGCTGGTATTGGCAATACTGATGATACTGACACTTTGTGCAAAAACACCTAATGTGTCTGGTAGATCTAAAAAAAATAGTGTAGTTCAAATCACCCCTTTTTTAAGAATACAAGATATCAGAGTAATTTATTTATCCATTTTAACTCAGAAATCAGTTGATATAGTGTKCTCATTTACATTTATCAGAGCTAATATGACTAAAAATCTAAACAGGATACAATCATACAAAATATGKATTTSAAATAATAAAAAAWTAAGTAAAATTGTGAAACCAATAAAACAAATGATTGTTTAATTTTCAAGCACAAATATAAAATTTAAAAATTGCCTTTTAATTTACATTACATGAACATATTAACATGGGAATACAGTAAACATGCTGRTAACACATACTGAGTGACTGACTGAGCTGGTGCTGCTGAGCTTTAATCGCATTAACCAGGCAGAAGAAATGTAGTTCCCACYGAACATGAGACAAGATTTTAATAGTTTATTTCTTTCCACTATGTTTCAGTTAATGCTATACATTACCTGAAATGACTGAAGTATCAAAGCATTCGTACTTTGATTTTAGAATTTAYTTTAGAGCAYAAAGTTATCTGTCGTATCAMTGTTTCTGTATCGATCCGCACATCTCTACCACAGCAAATTTGAGATTAATCTGTAAAATGCATACATTACAGGCATAATTTGTGYAGAMTAGGKTTAATTAGCTGTTGCARCCATTTTGAATTAAGTTGACTCCAAAAGTTCATCATTAGTAGATACACATTTAATAATTCTTTTCTGAGAGTTTCATTAAAATCTATACTCTGGTTTATGAAATATTTAGCCATCAGACAAATAGAGTTTGTGTCCAGCAGTTATTCAGAATCTTTCTGTCTTATTAAAACAAAATAACAGTTTGAACATTCATTTTCTAATAGACTTTTATTTCCTGTATCAGCTTTACAATGCTTACCAAATGGAATCTTGACTTTTTTTTTACAGCAACATGAAATTGAACTGTAATACCGGAATGAGGTTAATGACTTCTTTTGGTTTCTCTAAGCAGAAAACATGTTGGCTGAAGACTAGTTATTGTGACTCAGACAAAGCTCAGTCTGTTTATGAAAGAAGACGATTAGTCACTCAGTAGGTATTATGAACAAAAAGTTGCCCTTAGTTAGACATTATAGATGAGTCAGTGTCCGTTAACCCATGATTCACTGCCTGTAAGCAAACACACCAGCTGGTCCATCAAATTCTGTTAACAACACCAAATAGAAAGGATTTTATTTTTGGTGGTGTTACCAGCTTTGTATATGACTGAACAGCTGGGTAAATCTACACAAAATTAAAAAAAAAAACAGTATAGCAGAAGAACAAACTTATTTTTTCAGCGAACAAAGCAATGTAACAAAGATTACAGAACAAACCACGACAGAGCGTGCATGCATTTATTATGCTAMAACTCTAAGATACTACATGAAGATACATCCTGTCCTCAGTTATCAGCAGTTTGATAGGAGAAGAGTTTACACACATCACTCYCTGCTGAGACGCAGCACGTCTCACACTCTTCTCTGGGGCAACCCACAGTACAAAATTGATTAATATTTGCTTTCAAAATGACACGGTTTGATGCATGGGGGGGCGCTCCACATGTAAATGAACACTTTAAAAGAGATGAATAGCCTCAACGCAGGATTGTAAAGTTCAAGCAGCCGATTAGCATATTTATATTACAAGTTACTGATAATAAGCAAGGCAGGCACAAAGTAAATGCAGTTCGTTTGTCAATGTAGAATTGTTACAATAAAAACAGGTCTTATTAGCCTCTGTGACCTGATATGTTCAATAACTGGCCAGACTGAGCATGAAATAGACCACGTTTTGACAATTAGGACAGAAACATGGGATAATTCAAATATTAAATTTAATTTTGTGTGTGTGTGTATGTGTGTGTGTGTGTGTGTGTGTGTGTGTGTGTGTGTGGGTGTGTGTGTGTGTGTGTGTGTGTGTGTGTGTGTGTGTGTGTGTGTGTGTGTGTACTATATATATATATATATATATATATGCATACATACAGTATCAGGAAAAAAGGGATTTTCTATTAAACTGCCTGTGACAATAAAGTTTAGAAAAAATATGAAAGATAACATTGATAACATATTGAAAAAAGAAAAAGAAAATGTTGAGATATTCACATGTGAAGGAACAGGAAGTGATGACAAATGAACGTGAACTGAGCATTGCTACAAGTTACAGCTAACAACACAGAAGAATCTGATGTTTCTTTACATTATTTTGCATCACTTTCAGAGAAAGATGAATAAGAGTTGGAGTTAAAACAATTGTTTCAATGAACAAGGATCCAAGAGTTCTCTTTCTTTAAGAAGTCCCCTTTGATGTCACTTCCTGTTTCAAGTTGGCTGAGCCCAGTTCAAAAGAAAATACAGTTATGTGACAAAATTGATAAAATCATGGTATTATGTCAAGTTTCTTAAATATAAAATGTTTTCTTTGAATTTTTTGTATTTGAAGAATAGGCATGTCACTAAATGACACTTTAAAGACCATTTGAAGAGTGGTTTTTAATGTCAGCAGAACATTTTAAATAAAATACAGTTGTGAGATTTATTAAAATGCTGACTACCAGTGACTTCAGTAAAACGTGTCTGTCTGCTTTTTTCATCAGTCAGGCTGAGTGATGTTTTAAGTGTCATCAAATGCTGTTGCAGGTATTAGACACCAGATATACTTCAATAGCTCGCGTGAAATGAGTAACGAGGAAGAGCATATGTTGCATGAAGCATGAGAAAGATGATCCGGGAAAAACAAAACACAATATATRTGTAATCGAATATGTGCCATATGTTGACCATACATATAAGACCTCCCATCTCTGCTGAGATGAAAAATTCAATTAAATATAACAATTTAGCTAATCAAATTAAGATAATTAACTGAAGAGAAAACGCCATTTTTCTTTTGAATGGGACATTTTTCTGTTTTCTGACACCCAGTACCCCTATCCACTTTTTTTCAGCAGGTTTTTTTTTTTTTTCAAAACTCCTTAACAGCTCATTATGACGTGTTCCTTGGCAAGAACCTGCTTAGGACTCCAGGTGTTTAAACACACTTGGCTCTGGTGGAGCAGGCCAGACCAGCAGGATAGTCAAAGTCAACCCCTCTGCTGGTTCAGAAAACTGCAGATCTGTGTGTGGCATGCTTGTTTCCAAATTTTACTGCACTACGTCTTACCTTCAGGAGGGTGAAACTGTTCATTTAACACCTTCCTTCTGTAAATGCAAACTGTAAACAGTTTTTTTTTCCTTCAAACAAGAAGCCCACTGGCCCCCTGAAAAACAGTAGATTTACAATAGGACACACAGTGAGTTAGTTAGGGCTTGGTCAATGTGAGCTAAAAATATCATTCCATTTAAAACACCAGAAATGCTCATATATTTGTATCCAACCCATCTGCCAAAAATATCYACTAAAAATGTTAGCTTTTCCAATCATTTGACATAAAAATCTAATTGAAGATTGATGCATGTTTAATTGCATTTGGTACAGTTGTGACGCTGTTTTGGTTGTTGCGTTTATGAAGCTGACGCCGGCGAGGACAGGCAAGCTGCTGAGAACTCGTGCTGCAGTTGAGCCATGAATCTCCATCATTTTTAACAAGAACAGACAGGAACCAATTTAGGAGATTTACACGTTTTCTTTTCTTTTTTTCTTTTTTGTTCTCAAATATGAATGAAGAACAGACATATCTGTGAAGCAATGATGAATACTCYAAATCCAATCAGAGTGGAAAATGAATTTTAACGGGCTTGTCGTTACAGTTTAAGCCCCGTGGTGAACTACTCCTTCTGTCATGTTAATTCAATTACCCATCACGATGATCTCCACAGAATGCTGAAACTTCTGAGCCATATAAAAAAGGGTTTTAAGGCCAAGCATTGCATGTTAGAGAAGGAGAGATATGTCCTGTAATTGAATAATAAACAATGTCTAAATCGCATTATAGTCTTTCAGAGTAATTGGATTAAGGGAGGGGAAAATGGACGTAAACCTCATAATAATAGCGTATAAAGAAATGGATTGGGAGCAGTATGCTGGTCATTGATGGGACAGGAAGGCTCTGTGCTGCTGTGTTCTGCTGTGAATGTGCCACTTTCACCGAGCCTTGTCTTGAATCCGGGTTTCATAGTCGAGCAAATGAGCACAGACAAGCCTGCTCACACATGGACGCAAACATGTGTCGCGCTCTAACTGTGAATCAAAACATGCGAAATTAAGTGTCAGGTTCTGTCTGTTGGAAAAACTCCTTCCCTCAGAAGCTCAGACTCCACATTTAATTTATTGATACAACCTCAGTTCTGAAAATAGTTAGGAGATTGTGTCAAAATGTAAACACAAACAAAATGCAATYTTTTTCAAATCCTATCACTCCGTATTTGAGAAAGATTGCTGTAGATTAAATGAAGGTATTTTTGAAATTGRTGGCAGCAACACTTCTCAAATATAGTTAAAGTAAGTTGAATAAATAAGAAACATCTGGAAGAACGTTTTACAGTTAATTAAGCTAATTGGCAACAGGTCAATAAGGAAATTGAGTTAAAAAACAGCATTTTAGAGAGAATAAATCTCTCAGAAGTAAAGATGGGCAGAGGTTCACCATTCTTTAAAATACTGTGCATAAAAACACAGGAACAATTTCAATTCAACTCAAAAACTCTATAAACTTTTTTTTAAACAAAATAAATTCTATATACAACTAGAAGCACTCGGAGAGTGCAAACCTCCGCCAAGGCCAATTTCCCCCATCCTGTAATAGAGTAAATGCACAAAAGCAGAGATGGAAACACATTTGCCGAATAAGTTCTGACGTAGCGAACATGTAAGCAGGCAGTATGCACGGRATTTCTTCTCGGTGGAGTCCAATGTGAAAAAAATTAAATAAAGTCAGATTCGTCACCCGACGTTATTCATCGTCAAACTGGTGTCGGATTAAGCTCCGAAGTTTTCATCAGTCATATTTCACCATGTGAAATGTCTGTTTTATCCCCTTTAATGAATTTGTAATGGTTTGACTCTCTTTATAAAGTGCTTCCTGGTACTGTCGGCTCATGAAGCGTGTTGTTTTTTTTTATTTCATTTTGAAGCGAATGACTGAAGCAAAACACAGCGTGTGAGCGCTTTCAGCACAAATACTCCCACGAACTTCAGAGCAATCACACAATAAAGTTCTTATGTAGAGCGGTACCTGACAAGGTTAATCAGCTGTTCCAAACAGTCCAGGTTCGGCTCGGCTGCAGCAGGACCCTCCTCCCGCTGTCGGTGTCCTGTTTTTCCCGTAGCGTGAAGAGAATCACATTTCTTTTTCTACATCTCCAGACAGCATGTAACATCACCAGAAGTAGTTGATAACAGAATAATCACAACTTTCCTGATAGTAGACATACTGGGATGTGTAGTCCCAGCGAGTTAGCGAGTTGTACTTCCTGTTTCGTACAGGGATGCGTGTGACGTAATGACACTGTGTAGCCTGGCAGATTCGCTCGAATTAAAAGAAAAATAATTCCTGTATCCGCATCGTGATCCGGATCATCACCAAAATGTATTGGTGCGTTCCTTGGACCAGTACTCACATGTGGTAAAAATGTCATGACAATCCGTTCACACGTTTGTGAGAAATTTTGTCCACAGACCAACAGAACGACAGACAGACAGACATACGCAACCAAAAACATTACATCCCCCCTTGGCGGAGATAATAAAAGAAAAAAAAATACAATCACAAATAAAGTACATAGTTCATAAAATTGTCTAAATATTTTAAAGTTTTTGGAGAAATCTGTTCACAAAGAACAAGGTAACCTTGAGGTCTTCGGGCAGTGCTGCATAAAAAAACAGGTTTAATACTGGTATGGACATCCCTACATGGGCTCAGGAACACTTGTCTCAAATCACTRTAAAGTTCACAGTTCACTGTAACATCCACAAGTGCAGCTTAAAGCTCTATCGTACACAGAAGAGGCCGTACGTGAATACTACCCATGAGTGCTACCTTCTTCCCTGGGGTCAAAACTGTTCTGTAGTTGCACAAATAAAAACAAGATTTTTATTTTTTAAAACACAAACATTACGTCCTCTGCAGTTAAGAGGTCATAGCCAGCCTGTTATCAGTGCAAAGTTCAAAAGCCGGCCTCGCTGATGGTATGGGGGTGCATTAAGCCCATGTGCTAAAAYAGCTTGCCTGCAATCCAGACCTCCCCCCCAACTGGTGTATCATGAAACAAATATTGAGAAAAGAAAACCAGGATTGTTGAACAGGTGGAGTTCTACATCAGACAGGAATGGGAAAAAAACTTGCTTCTAAAATAAATAAAAAAATAAAATAATAATAATAATAATAAACCCAGCAGCTGTTCTCCTCAGTGTTTACAGACTGTCTGAAAGAATCATTGAAAACTACATTAAAGATAAAAGAGTATCAAGTTGAATAATTCAACTGCACCTCTCATGACAGAGGTGGTGCTCTTTTTTCCTTTTTCTTTTTACAAAGGGAAACCACAAAACCATTAAACAATGTTAACGTATTGAGGTGGAAGAAAATGTGAAGCGCTCGGTCCGATCATTACGCTCGGGGAGTCATATAAATGCGGTGGAAATAAATCAATGAGGGAATGCACCAGCTTTAATTTCGGTAAACCTATTAATTCACTTGAGTCCAACAAAGTCAGCTGTGCGGATATTGTCATGCCTGAAGAAAGCGAGGTGGGACTGTAATCAGTCTGCCTTATCAGCAGGTGGAAACTCTAATATACATGAATCTGAAGCAGTCAGAACACTCCGGTTATTTCCCACCACTGAAAGCCAAAAAAGTGAGTGATAATGTGTTTGCCTTTGTCTATGAGTGTTTGTGTATTTGTCAATTAGCAAAATAGCTCATGAACCAGTGGAAGAGTTTTTAACGAAACTTTCAGAAAGTAATGATTATGTATACATCTCCAACTGATCTATCTGTTTTTATTTTGTAATTGTTCAGCACTTTGTCCGAAAGTTCTATATAAATGAAGTTATAAT
>NW_013952448.1:524069-531902 GCF_001266775.1 Austrofundulus limnaeus
TAATAATAAAAATTGGGATAAAATTTGTAGCACATTATCCAAAGTTTTATTGTGTGAGATTTGAAATATCAAGTGAAACTGTGACGTTATTTTCAAGGTTTGACTAAAATAGCTTCAACTTCTTTCTTTCTCAGATTGAGATCTTAGTTTAAACCTGACATGAAAAGTGGTGAACATTATACATTTATTTATATCAGCTTTCTGCCATTTAGGTTTCAATTCCAGGTCGTATTTTAAACCAGTGGTCAGTTGTATTTTCAACAACCCTTCAACACAGTCACAGTTTTCCCACCACTCTTGAAAGAGTGAATACCTCTGCTGCCTCCAGCATGGCTTGTCATGCATGGCGTAATCTGATAATATCAATCATAATTGTGTTAGATGTAATCCATCTGACTTTCAGTTTGTCAGGGTCAGGGTAAGGAAGCACGGCCCCACTTGCCATCAATTATCAGACATAAGAGAGTAGGAGGATGAAGCCCTCCTCTATAAATAATATGGTGTGGCCCCGGCTCGGCCGATCGATGCCGTACAGTTCCACTGTCATGGCTTTAATGGCAGCTGGCTTTCTTGGCTGCGCGGATCAATAGCGTGTCTCCTCAGGGCTCAGTCTGGGTCCAGGTCACGCCTGGTGACGAGGACGTAAATGACACCTCTGTTGTGATTGGAAAAATGCAAGCCTTTTTTTTTTTTGGTTATTTTGTCTCATTGCTGGAAGTTTTACCTTTTTTTTCCCAGAGCCTAAAGAGAACACCTGTTGAGATAAGTTCTTTTATGATCTGCGATTTCTGCATTTAGGTTTTTCCACCATAAGCGCCAATATTCATTTAGCTGTAATATGTGACTATTATAGTAGGCAACACAAATAATAATAATAAAATACTAAACACAACTAAAAGAATGTGTTATGTTAGTGTTTGCTTTCCTCCAGTGTTTCCAGTTTGTGTGAACAGTGAAGATAAGCTGTTTAAATTCCAAACAAGCTGATTTGAAGAGACGTCTAATTGAAAAACACGAAGAGGCACAGCTGCTCAGTCTGAATGTCAATGGGTGCGAGAATGACAGGCAGCGCAGCGGGCAGCCGGGCCAGGATTGCTTGGCCAAGACTTACGAGGCACATAAACAAACACACACAAACCGAGTTTATGCGGAGGCACAGACACAAAGCTGAACTAGGTGAATTACRCACAACAAGAGCAACAGACATACAAAATCATAAGGGGGAAAGTTAAATGTGCTAAAGGGTACAAAGGTCAAAAACTCAACCCTGAGGCCAGGGTCACACTGGAGATTGAGCGAAGGACCTTTTTTGCTGTGAGGCAACAATGCTGACCACTAAACCACCATGCTGCCACTGATCTAAAACAGCTCATTTGTTGCAGGTTGAACAAATCAGGGATAAATTAAAAAGATGAGAATTAGGAAGGATGAATTTAGGAAGAAAAAAAACTGCCTCCGTCGTGAGGAAGGCGTGTTCTATGACACACGACAATTTTGCAGACACAAGTTGTTCCCGTCACAGTGAGGCCACAGAGCGAACACAAATCTGCTCCCTTTTATGGGGGAAGTGGTCTGACTGAAAGGGGCCGGCGTGTGAGACATGAACTACAGCAGTAATTAACAGAGATATGGATCAGTAGCAGCCGAGGATTTTACCTCACGATTGTCTTTTTTTTTCTATTGTTCTAAAAAAAATGAACAGCATAAAAAGCGAATACATCTGTCAGAATACAGATGTTTTGGCTTTATTTTAGCAGCAGAAACACCGATGTGAATGAATCAGCCCCCGGTGAAGCTTAATGTTAGGAAAGAAAAAAAAAATCTACCGAGTCGGTCTGACTTTGATGTTAACACAATCCTTCTCTGTAGAAAATGTACTTTTTATGCTCTCCAGTACTTCACTTGTTCAGAAAAAAATTGAGTCGTTTCAAATGAAGTACTTTCCTGAATCAGCTTCATCATATCATAGAGTCTGTGCTGAGAAACATAACTCTCATCATGCTGCGCTTGAAACAGCGTCCAGGTTTAGCTGTTTACAGCCGTAGAGAGGCCTAAATAAAGAAATAAAGAAGAAAAAAAAAACGCTGAATCATGACTGTTGGGGCTCTGGTACAAATCCAGTTTAACTCCTCTAAATACAGTGAACAAGAAAAATTTAAAAAGTTGACACTGATACATTCCAYGAAAATGTAACTAAACATAGAGGGTCTCAAATAATAGTGTTCTTTTCTGTTATTATACAACTATAACACTAGACCCTAAATGGGATCCTGTGAGTTGAAGCTGGAAGGAAAACATCCTCCCCACATAATGGTTCCTAGTTCTTCCTCCTCAGAAACGAATGGGACTGAGTCACTTTAAAAAACAACTCAATCTAAGATATTTCATTTCAGGTGTTGAATTTTATTGATTTTCCTAGCTTTTATCCTGCTGATGTGTGTTTTAATATTTTTTTCTAATATGTTCAGCTGTAAGAAGTCATATCATAGCTAAAAGAAAGTTCAATGATTGAGGGTGAGGAAGTAGGCGGGGCTTAAGGCAGACCCTTCAAAGTCCCCAAAACATGGCAACTCTTATGGGTCCTGCTGACTTCAGCTGCCAACAACAAGAGAAAGCTGGACAGTTGCTCTAGTATTATAAAACTATGTGACCCATTACATATTCAAGTCAAATTTGGTTAAAATGACAGAAGCACATTTTCACGTTCCTGGCTTTTAAAGCTATATTTTGATCATCCTAATATCTTTAGTAGTTCTGGAGATACGGCTCGATTTGTCTTCGTAATCAGGATAACTCAGTTATTTGCTCTGTATTCTATTTTTAGGTTATTCAAATGAGGAATTTATGATGTCATTTTTAAGAGGAAACCTCAAATAGTATTTGGACATTAAAATTACCAAATGGAAAAAAAAACTGTGCTTGTTTTGCAGGGAAAATGACAAAAATGTACGACTTTCTGCTCAAAATCATGTTTTTTATTACTACTAGTCAAAACAGTGCTTCAAAAACTTATTKAAGAATATATTTCAGATATTTCATTTAAATGACCCTTAAATAGCTGACTTTTACCCCACACACTGTACAACTTTGGGACTTTCTCATCAGTTTGATGTGTTGGGTTATGCTGATGCTCCAGAAGTGAGCCTTCAGTTTAAAGCCTCAGCGACTGTTAGTGACTAACAGGAGTGACATCCAGACATTGGCGGTCCACCTCAGTGAGTCCTGTTTGGCTTGTATCTGAGAAGCCAATGAGGAGCAGTTCTTACTGTGTCCATTTCTACATTGGGACTCCCACAGAGGCTCAAACAACACTGCCATGTWACAAGGCGATGACTCCAGCTCTGTGTGGTGGACCAGAGGGTGGTCGGTCTTTTGATGTGCCTCGCTAACATTTTACATGGCCTAGGAAACGAGTCTAGGAAAACGGATATGTGTCATAAAAACGTTACAATGCTGTGAAGCAGACACAAAGAACTAGCTGACTAGCATATATAAAAAAAACTTCTTGAATTGTTTTCTTTTCTTCTTCCTAAAAACTCAAAAAATGCTTTCAGCTTTGACTGCAGTCTTCAAAATTACACTTGTACTGTTGTATGGTGCTAGAATTTTAAACAAGTGAACTTCCTATAAATACCATAGTTTTCTTTTCAAATGCAGTGTTCTTTTAAAACTGCCATGGAACAAAACAAGGTAAAATATATCATCCCTCTGCAGTGACTTTTTGCCAATAAGACAAAAGAGCTAGGGTCTCCTCCCTCTCTGTGTGTTGATGATCCTCGTGTGTGAGCAGGTTATAAAGAAGTGCACTTCCACACCTTGGAACTTGTAAAACACAGCAAGGGCTGCACCTTCTGCAGCCACGCAGCAGGATCCAATTAGGACTCTTATCTACTAATTATGTCCCTTACACATCTGCATTCCAAGAATTAAAAAAAAAAACCCTCTGTCCTTTCTCTGTAACAAGCTCTTGAATTAATGAGATTGCTCTGTAATTGAACCTTTTCATGGGTCTCTTGGCAGGGAAAATATGCTAAGTTAAATTTGTATTAGCAGAGCATCAATCATAGCTGATCAAATGATAAACAGTGTTGATGATCGCAGGCGCTAAGTGGTTGCACYTTTTTTTTTAATAGACTGAACACCTTGGAGCAGGAGGAGGAAACGGGTCCCAGGACCGACCACTGTGGGGCACTGTGCTACAGATCACAAAAAAACAACACACTTAACACACATGAATGCACACACATGCTCACTAAGTACATTTTTCTTGTCTGCTTTGACACACACACACACACACACACACACACACACACACACACACACACACACACACACACACACACACACACACTGTATATTTTATAATACATAAAGATACAAAAGAAAATTTCAGACAAAACTTCACCGAACCAGAAATATAAAATCTGAACAAAGACAATAAAGATAATTNCACACACACACACACACACACACACACACACACACACACACACACACACACACACACACAATATTAAAAGTTGAGTGAGAAAGTTTTTATTTTTAAGACTTCTTCCAGAATGTTTCGGCTTCATGAATATTATAAAAACTGTCTGTAAAAATCCAAAATAAACAAATTTGGGAACACTTTTTCACAATTCTTGTTTGTTCCTTTTAAAATAAATTTAACCACATGTGAAACAACATAAAAAAACATCCCGACTGTGCATTCAATTTCTACAAACTTTTATAAGAGATTGTGGAAGGACACTATGCACAAGAAATGCAAATGATTACACACGACTCTTTTAAATAATAAAAACAATACTTATAGGATTAAAAAGATTCACCTTAGGTTCTTGATTAAATAGGAAAATCCCAGGTTATAATCTTTACTTTGTAACTTTTCAGTAAAAATACACATCTTGTTGAATTTATCGATAATAACTTTATACAAATGTAACACAAAAAGCCTACGTTTGTACACGAACACAAGGCATTTGATTTCTTTTTGTCTGAAAACTTGTTTGTTCCCCTCTGTCAATGAAAACCAACATGTTTTTTCAAGCAAATCACGTGAAGATTCTTTTTAAAGCACACTCAAGCAGTTAAGTGCTCTCCTGGTTTAACAGGTGCTTGAGTTTTAAAAGTGGGAGACATGCTTTAAATGTRAAGGTTAGCACAGGTATGCAGAGCGGAGACCCGGTCCTCTGCACTTTAAAAACACCATGAGAAACGAATGGGACATCATTTGCAACATTTAACCGTTCTCTTATTTTGCATGAATAGTGTCATAATAAATTGTGCTGAATCAATTATGAAGTGAAGAACTTGGGGAGTAAAAAARATGTGCAAATGAACTATCATAAATTGTCGATTTCTGTTGTGTTTATAGTCATGTTAGAGGAACAATTTTACACATTTTTAATTTACTTTTCCTGATTACACCTGGGTCTCCTGCAGCTATTATCAGGCTTTTTAGCAGCTGCTGATGAGCTGGAATTTAGTGATGATTAATGGATAATATGTATGATGGCTAACCTGTGCCACGTCTCTCAAAGAGCTGGATGTRGAGCTGTGAAGGTGATTGGAAGGAGCAGAGGCTTTCTTGTGAGGCTGAGCTCACTTTATTAGCATTGATTCCCCTTTTTATGTATTTTGTCGCAGCTAATGCTATCGATTAGTGCTGCCACTAGCCACTACCTTCATTAAAACTTAAGTTCTTTTTGTGTGAGATTGTTTTTTATAAAAAATGTGTTTGATGTCCTTTTGAAATATGTATATTTTTAATCTTAAAAAAAAAAACCCCTAAAATATACATTAAATGGAGTTTTATTATTTTTTGTCTCTTTTTGGCTCATCAGATCACTTCAAAATGAATCTAAAAATTTAGCTCATTAAACTCAAAATGTTACAAGATTTACWAGATTTTCCCAAATATTACTGCATGAATGTGAGATCAACATTTTGGGCTGCTACAGCTAGAGCCCATACACAACAGCTAGAATAGCCCAAAGAAAAATGAAAGGAAAGAGGTTTAAGGAGTTCTGGTTAGTATTTACTGTCTCCCCCTCCCATCTCACAGACACACACACACACACAGACACACACACACACCCATACAGGGTCCAGCATGTTGACAATAGAGCCAGGGGAAGCAGCGGGATCGAGCGAAGTTCACTTGTACCCCTCACTCTCAAACAGGATCCCCACTGAGGAGGAGAATAGCAATTAGCATGCTAAAGGTAGCACAAATGTGAGACCATCTTTGAGTCACCCCTGAACCAATTTGCCCATTACTGGAGCTGGTAATGGGATGACTGGCTCGGTGTTTATGCAAGATTATTAAGTCTGTGGAGTTTGTAGGAGCAGATTCAGGAGGCTAACACGAGTTAAACTGCGGGTCAGAGAGTCAGAAAAGACCAGAAATAGGACGTCAAAATACAATTCTACTTAGCAAATTGCACACGATGCAAGTGATGTATCTTAAATTCATGGGAAATGACCTGAATTACTGATTTGTTTTTAAAAATGTTTCTGACTAATTGTTACAACTCTCGCCAAAAAAAATAGACAGTTAGCAAAACAGTTTTTTGCAACATTTTTTCTTGTACCTTTTATCCACTTGTAAATGAAATTGTTGAGAAAAACAAAGTTTTAAACACCCTTTAAATCTGAAAATTCAAAAACTCACTTTACGGTGTTTTTGTGTAAACTGGACTGAGATCTTGCAACCCAGCATTCTACTTTGTGCTAAAACACTTAGATTTGAGTCTTTGCTTTTTCTTAATGGGCTGAACATGTTAAAAAATGTGGACAATGAAATAGCAAGTGGTGCCAAAAAATAAAACATGCTWTTATTGTTTTGATGGTTTTTATGCTCGGAATATTAGTATTTTGATGTGTTGTAAATGCCAGTGTTAATGTGATGTGGCATGGATAATTGAGAGTGTTTGTTCCTTTGTGGACAGAAATACAGCGTATTATTCATGCAGAGAAAAATAAAACATTAGTTTTATTGACGTTCTTATTATTTTTTGTTTAACACTGAAACCAGCAGGATCCAGTTTATCAAAGCAACCATGTTGTAGTTATGGAGAGTTTATGCAGTGAAGATGTGGGTTTGCACACAGTTATGAGTGTTTTTAGGCATCGGATAACTAATTACAACGGAATGTTTGAAAAAGAGTGGCTGCAGCAGAGCAGTTAGGGGRGTCGTCCTGTAACCGRTGGGTTGCCGGTTCGATCCCMCATTCCAGCCATCTCACTTATTGTGTATGGGCGAGACACTTGATCYGCCTCGCCTAATGATGGTGGAGCAGGCAGCTGTGGCTGCAATGTACAGTAGCTTACCATCATCGGTGTGTGAAAGAATGAAATTTCAAAGCATCTTTGAGGGTCTGAAAAAGTTCTTTATAAGACTAATGCATTATTGTTAAATAAACTTAAAAATACAAGAAAAATTAAGTCAACAAATGGAAACAAATATATATGAGATGCATTTTTACTGTTTAGTTCCATTTGTTTACATTGGCTTAAACTTGATCTGCAATTTATCCTGTTTTGGCTTCAACTTCCTAGTTGCACCCCTGTGTCCAGTTATTAATGTATGTTGATGGTTTGAAGTCATTGGAGGCACACAGCAGAGTAAAAGAAAGGAAAAGGCAGTTGTTGAGATTTCGGTGCTTTGRCGTTGACACGGTCCGAGTCTCTTGTGTGACATCCCGAGGCTTCCTCATCAGCTTATGGTAATGTTGTGAACAGTGTGACTGCTCCAATAGAGAGCCAGCTGACAGCCACCACCATGGCCCGCCTGTCACCTGACACCTGCCAATAGAAAGCGGGGGGGGGGGG
>NW_013952448.1:532037-537767 GCF_001266775.1 Austrofundulus limnaeus
ACACACAAAACATGTATAAACACACACATACACACACCTGATAATCATTGAATTATACACAGTGCGCCTCTTTCACTAACCTCTCCTCTCCTGGGACCCTTCATGAAATACCTCCCAGTAAGGCAGGAGGGACAGAGGAAAGGGGGCAGCTGGGGGAGACCAGAGGAAGGGGGTGAAAAGGGGTGGAGGGCATGAAAAAAAAAACCACGCATCACTGCCTCCCAATACTATGCACATTTTTAAGAGAGCCAAAGTGAAAAGATACAATTTCACTCAATGAGGCGGGCTGCAAAAGCAGACACAAAAGAGACAAGATAGTGCAATCTAGAGGTCAGTGACACTGCCTCAGCTGTAATTACTACACTTCCTTTAATACCTCTGCACCGCTTCCACGCCCCGCTCCCTCCGAAGCACCTCAGCTCATGCTTCTTCCAGGCAAATGTGAGCGCGTGAGTCAGAACAAGGGTTCACTGTATGCGTTGAGTTTACCACTGTCTTCAGTTATTCAGAGCATTTTTTTTCTTAGATAACATAGAAAAGCTTGGTGACCCTGTTAGAAAAAAACATATTCCTTTTCTTAACTTCTTGACTCACTCCACTGACTATCAATGGGTGAATGAGATACATAGTAATGGCAGCTCTTTGGTTTCTGGTAACATAGCCGAGGCACTTATCTTCAGCCCTCGGTGTCGAGGATCACACTGGCTGAAATTGGTAAATCAAACCTGAACACACGCTAACTCAAGTGGACATAAAAGGTATTGCAGACCTGCGGGGCGGGTTTGACCTCCAAGAGAAACTTTAAATGCTATTATTTGATCCTATTCTGTGTTTGTTCAAAATATAGGGGCTGCTGCAAGTTTAAAATAAAGTACAGGGTTACCGCAAGATTAACCCAAACAGTTTTCAATTTSTGATTGAAGTTTAAATTCGCAGTTTTCAAAGTCACAGACATCTTTTTTTTAAACAGATTCACAGAGAATCCGTGGTTTGTATACGGCTGGACGTTTTTCCATTTTTCACATCAAAGTTCTGCCTCTGCAAGAGATACTCAAAGGGTTAGTGGGAATGAATCACATCAAAAGTGATGCAGTGTATTTGTCTTCAGTTGGGTTTTGATGCTTGTGTTGCCGTTTTAAAGGATTGCAAGCTGGGTAAAAGGAAAGGGCTGCAGTCAACAAAATGCATTATACACCATGCCCGGCCAACCACTTAAGATATCTTTGAAGATGAATCAATCACTATATTATAGCGGAGGTCCACAAGGTGCCTGGCTCATGATCGAACACTCTGCACTTCATAGCAGTCTGCAGGGCATTGATGCTCTGATTGATCGCAGAATGGAAGTGACTGGAAAGAAGAAAAGGATTACGCTTGTCAAACGCAGTCAATACACCAGACCGGTGGTCAAATGTTTGCAGTAAATCTCAAATAGTGTCTGCAAAGCTAAAAAGGAGAAACAGGCGTGAAGAAGAAGAAGAAAAAAAATTCATTTGCTCAGAGGACCATCCCCACTCAAACTGACAGGCCTGCAAATATGCAGTGGGATGAGTAGCCTGAAGCTTTAGGAGATTAGCAATGCTTTATACATCAAAACAACCCATCCTATTATCTCAAGAGGGACCTGCCATCCAAAACTGAACAGATTTAAGTCAGACCAAAGAACTCTTCATACAATCAATATGCGTTATTGTTTCACCGCTGCACAATAGTGTTTTGAAAACTTTCCCCCCCTTTTATTCATGGTTCTCTCTTGGCAGTAGCGGTATTAAAAGTTGCCCCTTTTTGAAGACATTTTGCTCACAAGTCAAAGCATCAAATCCCTGCTTTGGCGTGAGGATATTTGCAACAATATCTGCGAATCAACCGCAGCTCAGCGGGACCGTTCCCGAGCTTTAGTGTATTCAGTGCGCCAATAGTGCGAGCGTTATTTACAGAGGGTTTTTCTTTTATGGAAAAATCAARGCGTGATTGATTCAGGTTAATGTGACTGGAAGCCTGCACCATGCGGCGTCTCAGGGCTCAGGTTAACAGAAAACACTAACTTCCATAAAGTGCTATGGAGATAAATCACTGTTATCCTGACAGCACTGACAGCAGTTTAAGCAGCGGCAATCATCGGAAGCACCTCGGGAACCCCTGCGCTGCGTTTTGCAAAATGTCATCGGGGAGGTTGATGGAAAGAAGAGGAGACGGGTGGGCTGGCAGAGAAAGAGGTTATGGAGGAAGTGTGTGTGTGTGTGTGTGTGTGTGTGGGGGGGGTGGTCATCCGGAGAGATGGTCATATGAACAACCTATCAGATCACAGGTGCTTTACATAAACATCCCAAAGCAGTAAGCAAATTTTGTTGACGAATAAAGGTAATAAAACAGGGAGAGGTTGGCGGGGCGACTGGTCCCTGGTGGATTCCCTTCACACTGTGTGTTCACTCACTCTCCAGCTCACAAAAGTGAGATTATGGTGTTTGCTTTTATCTGTCAGAGATCAATATTTCAAACGTCCGATAAAAGAGGAAATTGAACTGGGAATAGACTGAAGTGCTGTAAAAATACAAAGCACAATTATCAAAAAGCACTTAAACTGCCTAATAGGATACACATATTAAAAATGCTCAAATGGATGTCTCACAGCCATAATGAGGGCTGGCTCTGGTTTCTCATTCCCTCTGGCCTCACTGCTGTCTTTTGATCACAACACAGCGTCCTTCTATACGCAGCCATAGTGGTCAATGCACTCTGAGCAGTATATGGACCCCTGGAGGCTGAGCACACCGTGTTTTAACATGCTGCCATTAGGTGTGATTGGGCACTTTTAGCCTTTATGGGAAATGCATTACAGGTTTAAACTTTGCATGAGAACGYCGACTCGGGGAATACAAGGACATGTCGGGAGCCGATGGAAACAAACAGAAAGGAATGTGAGTCCATAACACTCTTTTGTTAGAAGGACATCACTCAGTTAACTCGATGTAATGGGCATTTTACTGCCAAGAACGCTACTTCATGCCAGTACACATTTAGATTGGTAAAGGTCTGAGGAACTCAGTAAATATAATTGGTGGTCTGTAAGTCCGGAGAGAATCATATCAGTCAAAACATGATGTGTCACATGGCACCTTAACCTTAAACAGGTTTATTATGGTATATTTTATTAATATATTAGAAAATAGTAGTGTTTTTGTGCTGCTTTCATTCTGCTTTACAAATGCTAGGAGTGAATGCCATGACATATTTAATTACTCAGTTTTTATTAAGGTCTAGTGGTAAAAATAATTCACATAATATCATGTTTTTCTCTTAATCGTGATTCTGCATAAGAGAGCGTTGTCAACAGTATGTTTGGAGGTTAAAAAAAAACCTGTCAGGCAAATAGACCAGATGTAGAATTTAAAAACGAGAAAAGTTAAAGAAGATTTAAACGTTAAAGTACAAAGATAGTTTGACAAACAATTTGGTGGGATTCTGAAAGTACACATTGGCAGGGAGTGTGCGGCATAAAATGGCTGCACGGTGGATCAGTGGTTAGCACTGTTAAGTCACAGCAAGAAGGTCCTGAGTTTGATCCACATTTCAGACCAGGGGTTTTTCTGTGGGGAGTCTGCAAGTCCTCCTCGTGCTTGCATGGATTTCCTACTAGTACTCCATTTTATTCCCACAGGTCAAAAACATGCATGTTAGGCATGCTATGTATTCTCCCTTGCAAAAGAGATATGTGATCTCAAAGCCTGGTTAAAAAAAATCAGGTGATCAGAGTTGTCTGAAGGGATCAACTGAAGCAGTGGGAAGCAAAACAGCACAAGTTAAATGAAAACATGTATTGCACTGTGATCTATTTTATTTTGTATCATTTTTTTCTGCTGCAGTACATTTAACGTCATGGTTGATCGTCCTTAAGCATAAATTTGTACAGTGAAGTTTGTTGCAGGCTTGATAGTTTTACACGACATATATAAGCAAATAAACTTTATGTTTACTTTAAAAGATTTGGCAACGACTGAGGATGAATCAACTTCTTGTATATGTGTCCCTCTTTGCAGTGAAACATTTTAAAAACTGTGATCTAGAATTAAGGCATGCTTTCCAAAAAGACAATATCTCATTATTGGGAACAAAAACGTTTAATTTCACTGAGTAAAAAACATAAAAAGAAGTGGATCCTGGCATGAATTTGTGAACTCAATAAAATGTTTGTAGACAAAATACCAAGGGCAAAAGGCATGTAATTCACTAGCATCCTATATTTAAAATGTCCTTTTGAAGCAGCAAACATTAGATAATGAAACTGCAATGCAGGTTTCCATTATAAAGATATGGAAGGCTTTCTGGGAATCTTCAGATAAAGCCATCCTCTTATTCCCTGACATTATATGATACGCCCACCTATTCTTCTCCTCCCTATCTAAATGTTYCCTCATTAGAAACCTGATCAATAGACTCTCTTGATTAAGTGGGATGAGAGACACTCATTTCATTTTCAAGCATTTTTACAAATCGATGGCAAGATTATCTCCCAGTGAGTGACAGAGCAGCAAGGAAGGCACTCTGAATGTAAGCCAATAACATCATCTCTCACCAGCCTGTTTTTCTCCAACACCCCACCAAACACACACATACACACACTTAGATATGCATCGTATACAACAAGATTCCAATAGGTATCTCAAACATGAACAGATGCACTTTGTACAGTTTTTGCAGAAAACGACGAGGTTGTTTTTGCAGCAAGTTTTTAGTTGAAAATCTGCATTAAGCAAATYAATTTTAAAAGATGTTTAAAGGTTTAATTTGCTTTATGTCTGATGCAGTGCAGGAAGGGTGATCACTGTTGATGGAAACTGTTAGATGCTTGATCAGCTGTAAATGTGTCAACACACATAAACACAYTAGTTCTGCTGATGTGGTCTTCCTGCAATCTCAAAGCTGCAGAGTATGAACAGTATACCTGTCTTCTCAGTAAGCTCCACTGCAGGAGCAGTGACTTGGTAAYGAGCTGCAGTTACTGTTGATTCTGCTTCTTTTATCCCAGTTAAATACTATAGGGTTAGTTGGATTTTCATGTTGTAATGTGGGTTCAGACATRAAACATGATTAGCACAGAAAACATAGGGCATCTCTAGGTAGTTTTGCACTCCACTGCACGGCCTGGGCTGGGTCAGYCCGGTTCCACCTGGCTTCAAACYCGARTTCAACGTGTTTGCATTAGCCCTTATGGCCCAGTTCCACCCCAATTTCTGGAGCCCTGAGATCCGTGGTTCCATCCAAGCCAGGTTGCTCAGCCCGTTTTGACATCAGCTACCTTTTCTCATTGACTGGTTAACTGACTGGTTACATCAGACAGACAAGAGCATTTTTACGTGAACTGTTTGCAGATACTGTAACCATTTTTTCATGCGAGTYTGACTTCAAATCAACAGTAGCAAAGCTACCAAACAACAAGAAGCTAACATCGTCCTGCCCTCTCATCTTAAAAATGGAATCTAGACAAACGAAATCAACAGAATGTGTGAAAATTAATTTTGATTATTAAATTAATTACTTTTCCTCTAAAGTCTGGTTCCAAATATAACAAATTTAGCTTAATAAAATCCTCAATGGCCATAATTTTAAGGCTATTATGTGTTGTATGTCTTGAATGAGTTTATATTGACTCAACTAAAACTGACTCACTCATAAGGACCACTGTAAGTGTTTTGGAGAAAAAAATTGCTACAGTTTTGTTCAAACAAATAT
>NW_013952448.1:539499-541645 GCF_001266775.1 Austrofundulus limnaeus
ACTGTATAAAGTGTCATAATAAATTTATTCTTTAATTTTCAAAAACATTTGTTTTATCGCAATTGCAAAATTAATTTTAATGGGGATTTTAAATGTATTGAACTTATTTTGGAAATAGTTTTCTAAAGCTGCTCAAATTTTATTTTCACACAGTCTAATCATTCTCTTGGTGATATAACAAGCATGAGATACTGTTGGAAACAGACCAAAGAACAGGAAAAAAGAAAAATAAATAATCAAAGAAAAAAGGAGTGCACCATATTATTATTACCTTCAYCCTGCTGAAGATCTTTCTTTTGTTGTTCAAGTTCAGGAAGTGGAGTGTTTTGTTAGGCCTGGCCACATCCGATTTTTTGCTCAAGCACAGGCACAATGAGACAAAAAGGATAGATGTTTTTTTTCCCCCACTGCTGTACAGAAATCCAACATTTTATGGGTTGGCCCATTAAAAAAATGAGGGCACTTGAGTCACTTCAGGGACTTCAATTAACCTCTGGGGCAGTTTGGTCTGGAGCTCAGTGATGCTGGGTGCAGCTTCCCCTTGGCTCTGACTCACAGCTTAGCCAGCTGACAGTTAGCTAAATAGACTGGGTGCCTGGAAAAGAGAGTTCAGGAGAAGTGGTGTGCTTTCATCCACTGCACTGCACCGGTCATCCTTCTGATGCCCTTCAGCTTTAATTTTTTCCACGATTCAAATCACATTTTTGATATTTGCCTTATATGATAGAAAACTGAAGTGAAAGATCTTCAGGGAAGAATTAGACCCATGGTGCTGTCCTCAAGGGCACTGATGTGGAGCTCAACCTAATTTGGAAAAATAGAAAGGTCTTGCTGTGTTATTATCATTTGTGCTGGTGCATTTGATTCTGTGTTGCCTGTGGGAGTTGAGCAAACAGATGCCACTGCCAAAAGATGACATCTGAAAGTGATATTTCACTTCTGCCGACTGTTTTCACTTCCAAGAAGTTTAGCAGCAAATAATCTCCCACTTTAGCTGCCCAGAGGACCCACTAACTCCAACCTGCCACCACAAGAGCACACACACACACACATGTAGGCACACACTTGATTAGATAACAGAAACTGTTTGCAGTGAAAGGCTTACTGTGAACATCAAAGTGTGCAGGTAACATCCACTTCCGGTTGAGCTGAGCTTCTCTGATTCACAAACCTTCAGACTGAGTCATCCTAAACTGAGGAAGGGGACTGACTATAATCATTACCGGAGTCAGATCAGTGTGGGAAAATTCAGTCTTTCAGTTCAATAAATTCAAACAGCTCCATATTATGAGACGTGGGATAATGCAGCTTACACGTACTGTCTCAGCCCCTGTGAGGATAATTCATTAACTTCTCTAATCCTCTCATGTGGTGTTGCAGGAAAAAAAAAAGATGAAAAGCTTGCTGAATATCAAAAACAACGATTTTTTTTGGTGGGGGGGACCTTGAACATTTTCACAAATGTCTCTGAGATGGGATGCTACATGTTCCAAGCATGCACGTTTTGTGTTAATGAGCTTGGAAATACATTTTCGGCTGCTTATGGGTTTGGTGCGCCTCTGCGGGATGAGAACAGCTCAATAAAATATACACAGGAGGTCGAAACGTTGGGGAAATAAAACCCCCTTTTTGACAATGTTAAGCCTCGCAGCTGCTTTGAGGCAACTGAAGGGTTTTTATCAGCTCTTCAGATGTTGGATCATAGGGCACAGAAAGCCTTCCAAGGGTAAGCAAAGTCAGACGAGTCACTACTGTACGAGTACATGATTACAATCTAATTCATAGTTTTTTTTTTCCATTTGCGATGGCAACTTTGTTTACTGTAAGACAGTGTGTTGCTTTTAGAATAAAATTCCTCAAGCGGAAAAAAAACAACAGTAATAAAACATCAGGGTTGCTGCAGCTTTGTGTTGCTAAGCTAAGTGTTGGCTTTCTAATCTGAAGATTGAATCTTCAATCCTGTGTACAACAACACGCTGGATGGGTAAGACATCTCCCATTATCACCAATGTACTGAAAATAAACAGTGCTGCATATAAGGAATGCTAAAAAAATATAGAAAGTAGTGAATATGGGAAGTGACACAATTAATTATTATTTAGAACCTGTGCACATATGTACATATGTGTATGTACTGTATATATGT
>NW_013952448.1:542851-548633 GCF_001266775.1 Austrofundulus limnaeus
CATCCATCCATCCATCCATCCATCCATCCATCCATCCATCCATCCATCCATCCATCCTTTAATGTTTTCTTCTGCTTTTTCAGGGTTGGGTCGTAAGGGCAGCAGTCTAAGCAGAGAGACCCAGACTTCCCTCTCCCCATCCACTTCGCCAGCTCCTCTGGGGAAATCCTAAGGTGTTCCCAGGCTAGCAGAGAAACTCAGTCCCTCCAGCGTGTCTTGGGTCTTCCTCTGGGTTTCCTCCCAGTAGGACGTGCCTCATCAGGGAGGCGTTCAAGAAGCATCCTAATCAGATGCCCGAGCCACTTCATCTGGCTCCTCTCGATGTGGAGGAGCAGCGGCAGCTGCTATTTTAATATAATATTATAATACAGTATATTATTATATTGAACAGATTTTTACTCTGACCACTTCACTGTAAGGCAGATCTCTGGCACTGTAAAATATGAATATAATAAAGGCAGCTGCACATCATGGAAAGTTTTTAAGAAAATTGAACTCAGTTGACTATTAGTGACAAACTGTTCTGACCCAATGAGGCTGAAAAAATACATTATTTAACATTTCTTAACAGCCCCTGGGAAGAATTAGGTAATTGATGAATTCTTTTTTTTTTTGTAGCTGGTGTTACAAAGGAGAGGTCAAATAACTAAGCAACTCTCTGACAAATTTCACAGAAGTGTTGTATGATGACCTTGAATTCAATTCATGGCGCAGGTTAATGGCTCTCGACCTGGCCTGTTTTTTGTATAGTCATTTTTCCTGGGTTGCTGTGTGATGTATGCAGTGGGGATTGTGTTGGTGTGTATAAATTAAAAGAATGTCATCTTGTTGACATTCTGGATGATAAAATAAGAGGCACTTTAGGTAATTCTTCAGATAAAGTAGCTCGACCCTGTGGCAGATGATAGAATCAAAAGCGCTTGTGCATGCAGGTCGCTGTCAGAATCATCTGTCTCGTCGGTCCATTAGGGGGCGAACATGAAGACCTCTACTTTCTGCCAAGAGAATCCACTGCCTTAAATGGGAACAACCATTAAATGAGGACTTAAATGAGGACAACAAGAAACAAAAAATGTTTTCAGAACATTCTTTACCTGAAATAAACTGTTTCTTGATGTGTGACCCTAAATCTAAACACATCGGAAGTCTCCTAATTTGATACAGTACCCACTTTACTGATCAAAGTGAATCTCCAGAGTTAAATCCTGGCTTTTCCTGTCTGCATTCATACTCAGTCCTCTCTAAAGAGAGGCAGTGTTTGTTGCTAGTCGGTGTTTAACATAAAAAATGATGATATTGCCTCCGGGCAATAAATAAGTGAGTAAATATGTGGACAGGAAGCACGATGATGGATAACAGCACTAGCTGCAGCTCATTAATTGTTGACAGCTTCTGCAGGAAAGCCGTGGGGCCCGTATTTCTGTCTCATTACCACACTGGTCGGCACTTCCTCAGACGTTTAATTCATCTCATAGTTTTCCTGTCCCTGGCCTTTGATTTAGCGCAAACTAACTAGTGTGCTATGATGCCTGACTTTTGGCCATCGTTCAGTGCCTACAAATCAGAGAATATTTCCATTGATTTGCTCAAATTGTCCAATCTCTGCAGCGCTCTTGGGGTCCTGATCTGGTTGTGTTTACTGATTATCTCCTCCTAAATTAAAAATCAATCAGTGGCCAGATTCAGAGCGGTTAGATAAATCCAGGCCAATGCAAATGCTCTTCCTCCACCACATGATGCTTGTCAAATAATGAAGCATGAAATGATTTTTTTATTTCTTGAGGATTTTTTATTTGCAGCACTTGTTATACAGATTGTGGATTTTTATTTCTGAGGCATTGAAAGGGTTTGATTCTAACATTACAAGACACTGGACCTTGCAAGGAAGTTAGTAGACTGCAGCTGTTGGCAACTATGAATGGTATCTTCAAGTCTTCTTGCTTAACTTGCAGACACTAGATAAAAGTTCTCACTAAATATACACAGAGATGTTGTAAACTTCTTGAAACCCACCTTGAACTCAGTTTTGTTGTACGCAATTTCAACATGAGCTTTGGCGCTCTATAATGACATCAGCAAGGCATCGCTTCTGTGAGAAAAAAAAACATCAGAAAATAAAATCCAAGTTTTAAAACCAAACCACACCAATAATCAATAAATATTATTGAAAATTCCATGCAAATCCGCTTTCCTTCATTAGGAAAGTGTACTACAGTGCGCAAGGAGGCAGCTTCTATAATGGAAACAAAGCAAATCTAGYGGTAGAGTGTGGGCAGAGATGTAATATTGTGCATGGTCTTAAATACAATTTTGCAAACTATACTCATGAAAACAAGATGTGCTTTTCAAAATTTGGCTGCTGTAAATCCAGCCTTACAGCTTACTGGTTGTTTTTCACTTATGTACAATTCATTAGATCGCACAGTTTTCAGTCACAAACTAGTCAACAGTGGCAGTCCAGTGAAATGTTACATTTAGCAATCACAAAATTAGCATAACATCTTGCAATTTTGTGTGAGAATACCCCTAATGTTAATGTTGGGAATTGACAAAAAGGGATATGACTTAATAACTTGTCAACATAAGAGGGTCTTGGTTTAAATCTCTGACATGAAAGAGAGTGATATAAATTTTTTAAGGGCCACTAGGCTTTTATTGCTAAAAATTGCAAAACAAAAAAAAAAACACTTACATGGTTTCACACCATCTATTTTTATCAAGAACCTTGTCTCCTATTCATACAAATCCACCATATGACCACTGACGTGACTTTATCATTTCAACCTAACTTTTAGAAATAGGCTTGACTAATGTTCCATGTATTGCATCCAGATAACTGTACAAAATAACACTCAGTGTTCTGGTTAAATGATAATAAAAAGTCCATTTGTTGGACTGGGCAATATCATGTAAAATCAACTTTTTTGAGTTTTACATCATGTTATAATGTTATACTCTCATAAAACATGCCCAAAGCCTTGCTTTGACTAATTCATGCATGTTTGAGAAACCTTGCAGCGTTTTTAGGCAGCCATGCTGAGGAGCAAAACAACAGGTGGGGACCAGAAACTCCTCTGGGACGTGTCTTTAAGCCGAGCTTCCTCATGGCGGAGCCCACCTCCACACACACCCCGCCCATTACTCCTGCAGGCTCTCGGGTGAAACTGAAAGTGAAACTGAAACTGTCTGCTGAGCTCCTAACACTTCTCACTCAGTGAAGCTCTTTTCAGATTAAATACCCTTGAGGAAATGTATTTTCAGATGCCATGTAAAGTGCATCATAGCATGCCCCCCGCACTGAAATGGACGAGACAGAAGCGGAAGGTGGTTCTTAAAGACACAAAGGCCAATTTCAAGGCGTTTAGAAGAGGAAGTGATGAGAAGATAAGTTTATTTTCTATTAAACATAAAACAGCATTTTAATAACAACTAAAGTTGACATAGATACTTTATTATGAAATAGTATTTAAAATTATGCCTTAAAAACACATAATATTGCCCCTTTAATTAAAAGTATAAAGTAAAATTATATAAGTGCTAGCTAGCATGTAATAGTTAGAGAATTTTGCATCAGACTGGCTTAAAAATCAAAAATAGACAGCAGAACAAAGCAAAACAAAGAAAAATCTAGCAACTAAATCATTGGTAAAATGTTAATATTCAGTGGGTGAAACAGAAGCAAATACACCTCTGCTACAGCCAAACTGCATGTCTCCAGAAACACCACCAGAATTGTCTTTCACTTGGATGTCGCAGCTTTGCCCCATTGTCACCATGAGATTCATTTTCCTGACAGTGACCCCAGCTTTCACTTGCACTTTTGACACAGGCTGACTTCCTGATACAAGGTGCGGTGGATAATTATAGAATGCATTCGGGGCAGCCGAGGTGCGCTGCTGTCTGGGCTGAATCTAATGCAGTCACATCTGTTTAACTTCACCACCCGGGAGCACCTACAGGTCTRCGAGGGAGAAAACAAAGCGCCACAGAGAGGGAGACACTGCCGGTGAGACTGGACAGGTTTAATGCTCTGGCCACTGGCGTCCCAAATTGTACCTAGCAAAAAAGGAGGAATCTGTAGAGGGGACGTGGGATCAGAGTGTGTGATATGAGTCTGCGATGACAAGTGCTGATTTATATTGAGGTAGACACGGATGTACAGAGCCCTGAGGGGGTCTCACCTTCTCTCACATTACCATCACTGTCAGAAAAGGACAATGTAMAAGAGAAGGAGAAACAGAGTTTATTCACCTAAACTAACCATAAGAAGAAAAACTACTGATAGTTGGAAACAAACTTAAATTTAGGAGATGGAACAGTTATTTGTTAATTGTTTGATTTATTTCACATTGTTGTTTTGTGAGACCCTTTCACAATGTAAGCCTGCGTTTAATGGCAAACATCCAAAACACTTAAATTTCCTCCGCCAAGGGGAGGAGATAATATTTTCTGTCTGTCTGTCTGTCTGTCTGTCTGTCTGTCTGTCTGTCTGTCTGTCTGTCTGTCTGTCTGTCTGTCTGTCTGTCTGTCTGTCTGTCTGTCTGTCTGTCTGTCTGTCTGTCTGTCTGTCTGTCTGTCTGTCTGTCTGTCTGTCTGTCTGTCTGTCTTGTGGACGGATTGTCATGATATTTTTACCACATGTGGGTACTGGCTCAAGGAACACATCTTTACATTTTGGTGATGATCCAAATCAAGATGCGGATACAGGAAATTTTTTCTTTTAATTCTAGCAAATCTGCCAGGCTACGCAGTGTCATTACGTCACACGCATCCCTGGAAGTACAACTCGCAAACTCGCTGGGACTACACATCCCAGTATGTCTACTATCAGGAAAGTTGTGATTTTTCTGTTATCAACTACTTCTGGCGATGTTACATGCTGTCTGGAGATGTAGAAAAAGAAATGCGATTCTCTTCACGTTACGGGAAAAACAGGACACCGACAGCGGGAGGAGGGTCCTGCTGCAGCCGAGCCGAAGCTGGACTGTTTGGAACAGCTGATTAACCTTGTCTGTTACCCATCTACATAAGAACTTTATTGTGTGATTGCTTTGAAGTTCGTGGGAGTGTTTGTGCTGAAAGCGTTCACACGCTGTGTTTTGCTTCAGTCATTCGCTTCAAAATAAAAAAAAAATGTATATATATATATAAAACCTCGCTTCATGAGCTGACAGTACCAGGAAGCACTTTATAAAGAGAGTCAAACCATTACAAACTCATAAAAGGGGATAAAACAGACATTTTACATGGTGAAATGTGACTGATGAAAACTTAGGAGCTTAACCAGACACCAGTTTGACGATGAATAACGTCGGGTCACGAGTTTGACTTTTTTTTTTTCACATTGGACTCCACCAGGAAGAAATTCCGTGCATACTGCCTGCTTAAATGTTCGCTACGTCACAACTTATTCGGCAAATGTGTTTCCATCTCTGCTTTTGTGCATTAACTGTATAAGGATGGGGGACATTGGTCTTTGCGGAGGTTTGCACTCTCTGAGTGATTCTAGTTTTATTTTTTGAAATTAAACAAAAAAGTTTTTATAGGTCAACTTTAACGACCTGGGGAAAAACCAGAAAAACAAAACACATCAACCACTTCTGTCAGTTTTGTGGTGATGTCCAACTAAACATGATTTAGCCTAAAAAATTAACTGTAAAATATTGTCCTCTAAGAGGTTCTCAGACTGGAGTCTCAGGATCCCCCAGGGGGTCTGTGAGGTGTAGCTTGGGGGTCCTCAAATTAGCACACAATAAACGATTAATTATGTTTTATGTATTGT
>NW_013952448.1:548962-561594 GCF_001266775.1 Austrofundulus limnaeus
GGAAATGGGGACTGTGTGTCCATGTGTGTGTGTGTGTGTGTGTGTGTGTGTGTGTGTGTGTGTGTGTGTGTGTGTGTGTGTGTGTGTGTACGTGTGCACATTTTTGCTACATTGTGGGAAACATTTTCCAGAAAAAGGCAGCCTCATGGGGACCAAATGTGCATTGTGGACCAATGCCTGGTCTCCACAGGTACAAATGCTAATTCTGGGTGGGGGTTTTGGTTTAGGACTAAGGTGTGAATTGAAATTGTTAGTTTTAGGGTCAGGTCACCTGTGAGGTTAATCTTAGGGTAAATGGTCAGGGTTAGGCTAGAAAATTACCAGAAAATGAATGGAAGTCAATCCACGGTCCCCACAGGGATTTAAATACAAATGTATGTGTGTGTGTGTGTGTGTGTGTGTGTGTGTGTGTGTGTGTGTGTGTGTGTGTGTGTGTGTGCGTGTGCGTGCGTGTGTGAGACAGAGAGAGAGAGAAAGGGAGAGAGAGGGAAAGAGGGAGAGAGACTGTGGCGTGAGAGCAATTACCCTCAGTAATTTCATCTGCTGACATACACATTGCAGGATCATTTTAAAACTGCCGGCCTGAAATGGAAATTTTTAAGCTCAGCCATTAAAATCTAAGAATTCAAATAACTTTCTTCACTGAGAAGTTTATAGATTCCACATTACAAATGACCTTGAACAGAGGAGGTGGGGGGAACAAACGCTCATGAAAAAGTGCTCGCTCAGATCGAGTTACAGAGGTTGAAATGGTTTAAAATGACTGATAAAGAAACAAAGTGAGAACTGGAACTGACTCCTTGAGCATTACTGGGGTCCAGTGTCTTTAAAGCGGCACTTTGTGGTGAACATTAGGCAATATTATTAGATGAAAGGTGCCTGCTTGGATTGAGCTCATCACATGGCAGTGGTAATGCTGTGGTTACGCAGGATTGCAATTACAACAATCAAGAGATCACTTTTCTGTATCATGTTCTCAGCTCATTTATATTATTATATATTTTCTTTCTTTGATGATATCACAGCCTGTGATCTCTCAGAGGAAAAAGCATTATGAAGCAAAACTCTTCCGTTGCAATCAACTCCTGATGAGAAAGCCATCTTTTACTGATTAAAAACTCCAACATACATTTTTAGGGACTTCCTGTTTGGTCTGTCTCACATCCCTGGCAACCAGCAGCACTTTGTCTGCTGCGTGTTTTGCTACAATAATGTCATCTCAAACGTCTACAAAGTGGCTTTTAATAACTGCATTTCCCTCATTTTTTTTATTTTGTATTTGGCTTGATTTTGTTTCACAAAGATTAAGATGATAAGAAAATCTAAACATCCGCCAGGTTTATCCTTCATGAACTGTGTTTCTTGTCTGTGACAATTAGCCCCCAAAAATGCAGTCCTCTGTCGCAGGCTTTTGTCTTTATTGTATGCTGACAGACTATTCCCTCTGGGGTCACAACTCTGCAGCCATACAGAGACAATAGGCAGACAATTGGAAAAAAAACAAAACAAAACAGAATTGAGCTATGAGGAACAGCAAGATTTTTAACTCCTTCAGGGGAAGAACTCCCACAACAAGTAAAGGTGCGTTGCATTGAATTCATCCTCTGTCGACCTTGCTCGAATGGCTATCCATAGTTTTCTCCTCATATCAGCTCACCAGCAAGCCACCCCTCCCCACCTAAACCCACACCACCATCCCAACCCCCCCACCTTCAGCCATCCTTGTCAATAAATCCATCTTGAGGATCGATGCTGTAGTGAATCACTAAAAGTTATCAGCTGGAGCCCTGCCAAATCAGCAAACACAATCACTATGTAAATCCATCTTTATTCTCCTCCTCCAAGAAACTCTTTGAGTGTTGGAGACTTCAGAGGAACAGAAATGCTGGACACTCTGGTTTGGTGGCACGTTAAACAATATCTTTAAATTTATTTATTTAACCAGGTAGATCTAATTGCGATTAAGAATCTCTTTTTCAAGAGAGACCTGGCCAAGAACAGCAGCAGCATGCATACATTACAAAATTCAAAACTACAGATATTAAACTACAATCAAATACTTCATGATAAATAAGAGAAAAACAAGAAACACTCATAAAAGGTAAGATAGGGCTAAAAATAGTACAAAATCAGTTAAAACATTTCCAAACTGATAAAGAACGGCCCTAAAAATTAAAACTGTCCTAAAAAGATATGATTCATGACAGCGCAGAGCTGAGAGTTTTGTAAAAGCAGTGCTCCGTTCTTAATAGGTTGAACAAACACAGTAGCTGCTAAACATGAAGAATGGTTGATTCTTAATGCAGAGCATCTAATGTATGATTTCAACGCCAACAACAGCGACTTTGTACATTTTTACGTCTACTGGAAAGTTGCCATAGGCTGGTCATTTATATGCCTAGATTGAGCTCTGATAGTAACATCTGTGCTTCTGTCAGTCATGTTGCTGCTGCATGCACCCCCCACCCCCATGTCTGTGGGCTAACCCTTCTTTTTCCTCTCCCACTCTCCCTTGTCCCGTGTGTTTCTCTCCTGCTTGGCCACCTCAACTTGTGTGTGTGTGTGTGTGTGGGGGGGGGGTCTTGTGGTGATGAAATAGAGGTAGGCAGATGTTCCTTCAGCCCCAGGGTCATTATTTAAAAAGTGACAGAGACTCCAGTGAACGGGAGAGAGGTGAGGAGGCAGGAGGAGGAGAAAGAGGGAGTGGAGAGGGAGTGAGGAGATCACTCAGGAAAGAGCGGAGCGAAAGAGGCTGGGAGGGAGTGGGGTGGGCTCAGTTGTGCAGGTGTATTGTCCAGCGGAGGGAGCGGGTGCTGGGAGACAAATGAAACCAGCAGGCATTTGGTACACACCGGAGATTGCTTATCGATCCAGATCGCAGTATTCAGGCTGGCCTGAGAGAGGGCTGAGAATTTTCTGAGGGAGTTAATAACCTGGCAGCTCAGCTGTCTTGTCCAATTCACAGAAGGCAGAGGCCTAATCAGGGCTGGATTCCTTTTTCTGTCTGAGGAGGGGGCTCGAGCCCTCCGCCCTCTGTTTCAGCATTGGTCTTGCTCTCCATTTCTATTGCTCCCCCCCTCATTGCTCCCTCCTTCCATAGCTCCTCACTTCCACTCCATCGGAGCTCTGAAAGTGATTGAAATGACAGCCTATAGAAAGAGGCTAATCAAATTGTTTATTATCAGTCTGAATCAATATGTATGGATTGTTAAAACATCAAAGTCAGCCCCTAGAAAAGTAATAGTCGCCGGGCAGCAGCAGCTGCTCGGCCAAGGCTGGTTCCCTGGGAGCCTCGCTCCATTTAAAGCGACTTTCACTCTTACTTAAGTCCTGATGACCCGCCGAGGTCAGTTGGCTGAAGGGGATGTATATGGCTGTTCTACAGCAGCAGTGCGTCTGAATTTAAACCCCTCCAAACTTCCCTCCAGCTACTCAAATACGTGTCTCCTGTACCTGGCTGATAAACAAGCCGTCAACGGAGTAAATGAGCCACCATGGTGCTGAGATAAAGACTGTGCAATATTTTGAACCGCTGATGATTGGTTTCCTCAAATTCAATATTTTACCCTATTCCTTTTTTTTCTTCTTTGAGTCCAGCTTTCTTTTTTTAGTCAGCCAAAACAGATTGCAAATAAGGTCAGGCTGATGAATGAGTCAGCTGAATGAATCAAATTGCTTTGAGATGGACATTGTGGTTGGTTTCAGGCAGCAAGACAAGATGGAAGATTGATGGATGACCATTGTCCATTCATTGGTGCTGAGTGTGACACCTGACGTTTGGCTGGGGTCTTCCTCCATCTCTGACACCCCACAAATACTCAGCAGCCTGACTCGTCACTGAGTGATATCTTTCTTTGCAGTTCTTCATCTTGACCACCTTGCTGCTAGAAAATATTAAGATGGATCGCAGCAGGGCAGGTCAAAGGTGAGAGACTTTGGCTTGTCTTACATCAAACAAATCATGCACCTTTACTAATCACCTGAGGTTAGGTCATTTAWAGGGTCACTGAGAGTATAAATATAAAATGTGATCTGCTTCTTATTTTTTTATTTATTTATATTTTTAGGACAGACTTAGTAACCACGTCTCACCCAGCTGGACAGAGTTCAGTCACTAAAAAAAACAAACACTAAAATCCATACAAGCATCCTAATTAGAAGCTCTCTTATCACCAGCCTCATGGCATAGCCTGATATAGCCACCATCATTCATCATATACTAAATTTGCTCTGTCATTTTTCGTTAGGATGGAGGAACAAGRCCAGAGGGCTTATTGATTTTATAAAGAACTTGAAGCTGAGCCTTTAGAKGCAGAATACTGGACTTTTATCAATAATTGCTCTAATAACCATGACTAGAAAGATAACATAAATAAAACAAAATAATATTGACTTTGGGAAAGACCTAAATTTAAATAATTTGACAAACTTTGAATCTATGTTGCCCTTTACACTTTGCGTGTTTATAATTCAAGTTCCACTTTAAGTTATATAAAAAAAAATCCATAATAATAATCCATCTTTTTATATGTCCCAGTTGTTAAATTAAACTAACTCAAACCACAACTTGGTAGTGAAAAGATTGTGCTCATTTATTTATTATAATTAAAAACCTTCTCAAATAAAGGTTTTGCCTATTTTTATTTTTATTTATTTCTTTATTTTTTTGACTGCTGCATTCAGTGGTTCTCAAATTTGGGGTCAGGAAGTCACCATGAGTCATAAATAATTAGGTGGGTTTTATTTGTATAATTTTCAGAAATCAATTTAAATTTGACAATGAATGCTACTTGTTTGGTTCTGTAATTCTATTTAAAGAAATATAAACAATAAATTTAAATTTCTTTAGAAATAGTCTTAAATAGCTACTTGTATATAATCTGGCTGTTATTGAGAAAAACACATTTTTCAAAAATCAAAAATAAGTCCAGTTTCCTCTATTTCGTCTTGCTAGAAATCACATCTCCTGGTTGTTTAAAAAATGTATACCAGCAAAAATTTTATATTTTAGGAATTGGTTGGTGCACTTAATTTGTAAAAAAAAAATCAATGATCTAAAAAGTTTAGTTTTTGCAATAGAGCCTGGGCTACGATAACACCAATCTATACATGTGAAGTTAAAAATAAGCAAAAATGTGTAATATTTTAAAGCTGTTAAATATCCATCCATCCATCCATCCATCCATCCATCCATCCACCCAGCATCTTGAGCAGGGAGGCCCAGATCTCTCTTTCCCCAGCCACCTCTTCCAGCCCTTCTGGGTGGATTCCAAGGCATTCCCAGACCAGATGAGAGACATAGTCTCTCCAGCGTGACCTAGGTCTTCCCTGAACAACCTTCCTAGGGATAAGTCCTGGAAGCATCCGTACCAGTTGCCCGGACCACCTCAACTGGCTCCTCTCGATATGGAGGAGCAGTGGCTTTACTCTGAGTCTCTCCTGGATAAACTGAATTTCTCACCCTATGTCTAAGGAGAGTCCTGCCATTCTGTGCAGAAAACTCATTTTGACCACCTGTGTTCACCATCTTGTTCTTTCGGTCACTATCCAAAGTTCATGACCATAGGTGAGAGTAGGAACATAGACCGACCAGTGAACAAAAGGTTTTGTCTTACAAATCAGCTCCTATTTCACCACATCAGACCAGTACAGATTCTGCAATAATGCAGAAACTGCACCGATCCATCYATCAATCTCACGCTCCATTCCTCCCTCATTGCTGAACAAGACCCCATGATACTCGAACTCCTCCGGTTGAGGCAGAATTTTACCCTCAAACTGGAGAGAGCAATCCACCCTTTTCCAACTGAGGACCATGGCTTCAGATTTGGAGGCGATCCAGTGAGAGCTAAAGATCATAACACAATGATACAGACAGGACCAAATCATCTGCAAACAGCAGTGATGGAATCCTGAGACCATTGAACTGGACCCTCTCCACCCCCTGGCTGCACAGAGAAATTCTGTTCATAAAAATTGTGAACAGAATTGATAACAATGGACAAGCCCTGGCAGAGTCCAACTCCCATCCTGAAGGGGTTCGACTCACTACCATTAATGAGAACTACACTCTCACACCGCTTGTATAGAACTGAATGGTCCATAACACTGAACCCACAATCCCACACTCACTCGCATGCATACCTCGAGGAACACAGTCCAACACCTTCTCCAAGTCCACAAAACAAACACATGTAGACTGGATAGGAAAACTCCCATCACCCCTTGAGGACCCTTGTGAAGATAAAAAGCTGGTCCAGTGTTCCATGGACAATACACTGGCTGTGGACGGTGTTAAAGTTGTTACATGAATTTAAGATACCCCTTTAAATGTGATAACATCATTAATTTAATTTTTCCTTTGTGGTTTCTTTTTAACCCCTCTGTATCCCCCTCCTCCACCTGCTCTTCTGCAGGAAAACCTAGACCGGGAACTGATGCAGTTACAGTGGGGCTCTCGCCAACATGCACCGGGCTAGTCACTGCACAGTAAACACTCAGTGATCCTACTCTTGACATGACGGGGGTCTCTAATTAAAGAGCGCAACAAGACACCCCTCACCGAGGCTCTCCCTATTTGMCCTACACCCACAATTAAGTCCTCCATGGGATCCAAGGCGCTGCATTATTGATGGAGCAGAACGTTTGATTAGAAACTCTTAACACAGCTCCGGAACAGAACAGCAAGTCCATTGTCATTAAACACCACTTAAACCAAGTCAAAACAAACCAGCTGGACATGCTTCCTAAACATCCGGGTTATGATGAATTTGGAGCGAGTTTGGGAGGTGGCAACTGCATTACCGTATATGCCAGYGCTTTGTGCAGTACTCCCAGCTAACATATGCTGAGTGTTTTTTGCCATACAGGATAAAAAAAGAAAACAATACCTGCATACCTCACAAAGGCTTTCTTGATGACTTGTGCAGGAGAGGATTTCACATCCAGGAAACACATGCAACAGATAAAAAAGGCAAGTGAACCACAACAATGTCAGCACTTCATATGATGAGTCAATGAATGTTTGAAATTATAAGAGCCCCTCYACCAGGAAATATGTACTCACATCAAAGTCAGGCTGCTCTAAGTGGGGCTAAGCGGTATTACCGGCCCGCAGCCAATCAGCTATTGCTTGGTGCGTAGATAATGCATCACTTCATATCAAAAGCCCTGCTAATGAGAACAGGATGATGTATACAATAGCAAAACATGCATACAGATGTGTGGATGTAACATGTAGATGGGGATGTAATGGGGTGTCAAATTAAAGCCTGCTGGAACATGCAGATGGAGAYGCGGGCTGTGCTTTAAACATGTATGCTTTTCCACATGAAAATACACTGCAKTGTTACATAGGAGCTTTGTGTTTGTGTGCTAGTTGAATTTCTATTAGATGCTCTTTTTTATCACCCAGCATGTGTGCTACTGTGTCTGCAGGAGAGAAGAGCCCAATTCGCCTGATTCGCCTCTACAATAGGCCTAATTAATACACACTCAAGGGTTGATAACATTGTGGCTGAAAGTAGATCTCCTTAAGAGATACTTAATCCAGCTAAAGATTGCACTGCTGCCCTCTCCTCCATGGCATCACAATCAAAGGTATTGGGYGGGTCTCTTGTGGACTCATTAGCTGAATGCGCCGCCGTTGGTTTACTCTGTGAAAGGGCAGGCCCCATTCCCCCTAAATGCACCCTCGCTGTATACAAACCCCCACACCAATCACTGACCCGGGTACTCACAAAACACCAATGTTACCATGACATTCATTATCCGTCACTGATGTAAACCCAACACACTCTCATCAACACTGTGATTATTCACCACCTTATCAGCTAGCTGCAAACTTGCCTCTATCTCTGAGTGTGTGTGTGTGTGTGGGTGGGGGGGGGATTGGTATTCCCTACGTTGTGGGACAGATTTTTTTTGGCATACACACCTACTTGTGGGGAGCTAATGTTACTTATGGAGACCTGACTGGTTCTTATGGGGACCTGAGTCTAGTCCCCATGAGGAGAAATGCCGTTGGTGGGTCGGGGGTAAGTTTAGGACCAAKGTGGGAATTGAGTTTGGGTTAGTTTTAGGGTCAAATATGTACCTGTGAGGTTAGCCTTAGGGTTGGCCATCAGGGTTAGGTTGTAGAAATTAATGGAAGTCAATGCCAGGTCCCCATAAAGAAAGCTGTACCAGATTGTGTGTGCGTGTGTGTGTGAAGTCTCTTCTTACAAGGGCAGAGGTCAAATATCAGGAACAGGAGTGATCAGTAGCTTCTCAATGATCATCATTCAGACTAATGAATGTTCTGGCATCATCTTTGTTGCCTCCCAAATTCTGGTGTTAGCAATCATACTGTATGCTTGATTAAAACTTTTAAAAACATAATGTATAATTATTTAAAACAAGATGAAAACTTATAGCTTTGAACTATATATTAATGCTTGTTCCAGCTCTGTCTAGAAGTCCTGACTTGTGTACGGAAAGTCACTGTGTACCTTTCATAGGAAATAATCTGTGTATCTGTCCCTGTACCTGATCTGAATTCATAATGCAGCAGGTTAGCGACTGGGTTCGGGTTAAGGAGTGGTGAGCCATGTCAAAACCACTGCAACGCACGAGCATGCATCATGTCTGCGCATTAATAAAAAGCAACAATGCTGTCATTATAAGCACCATACGTGCCCAGGCTGCACTTCCTGGCTGCTCTAATAGCTAACTGGTCAAGGGTGATTTATCTGATAAACTGCTTTTGTGTTCCATGAGCCTGAGAGATGGTTCGGTTTAGCCTAGTGTCCCATAATGCGCTTTATAAATACAAAAACAAATGGTTGCCTAGGGAGGAGGAAAGATGTAGCTTGTATATTTGTGTTGGGCGGGGTGGGTGTGGGTCAAATTGTATCCTCTCATGCCTTCAGTTGGTGGGGGGAAGCCTGAGTTATAACTCTTCCATCACCTGCCTCCTGTGCATTACTCAGGATATAGCGCAAATTGCAGCCGGCATCCATTAGTTCTTTTCAGGGTTAATATTGATGTAGATATCATTCCTATCTGCTGTGTCATTTATTTGAAATACTATGTGCGAGGAGTAGCTCCGGCAGTGAATCAAATCAATTGATAGAGCAGTTAGCCTCGGAGCACAGGCTGCCTGTGAGCTGCCGAGCGAGCATGAAATATTATGGAGATTGTTCTTTAAAGTGATCTCTTCATCATCATTTGTCTGCAGCCTGGGTGATCCTATCCCTCCCCCGCCCGCCTTCCAACTCCACTGAGCTCCTCTTGGGCACCAGCTGTCATAACTAAATCAGGCGGATAATGCAGTCGCGGTTCCATCGCAGGCCCCACAAAAAAACACCCAAATTCACCCCCCCCCTCCCTTCCTAACTTACACACCTGCTGCCTCCCTCTCTCCACAGCCTCTCCCGGCTGCAGCAGCCACATACGTCAAGCAGCATCCGAAGAGTCGCTCATCATCGCTGCTGATGGGCCCTCCTCTCTGGGGCCTGCTTGTTTGTGTCACTTCCTATGTGCGGGGCTGCTAGTTCATGTCATCTTGTGCAGCAGGGGGAGGGCGCGCCTGCTGTTTTACTTCATGATTGGCTGAGTGTGACGGACACAGAGGTACAGCACGGAGCTAAGTGACTCTCCTGCATGTTATGACAGCCAGTTGAGCTGCCCTTCTATGCTTTAACTGAATATGACAGAGGCAGATTTTATAGCTCTCTCCGCAGTCTGTTAGCAAGAGGCCGGATGACTGTTTTTACTGCCCATAAATGGAACGGCGTGCATATTTCCTGCGTGATTAGGAGCACTGTCAGGAGACACACACTCACGACGAGCTGCTTAAGCTGGGTCGTTTGGCGCTGTCAAAACCTCACGAGCGAGCCTCTCAGCGTGATGTAAACTCATACGTGGAGTACATTTCCACGTGTCACAGAGAGGTGAGAGGAGAGGGCATCTTCAGTGACACGGCCTAGGAGGAAAAAGCTACATTATTCAGTGTCGGAACACCCAGATCCTGGACTCAGTCATGCCACCCTGATCATTGCTTCACAGCCTACTGCTATTTCAGTCCACACAATCGGAGCATGGTCACATTCAGCAGTGTTTAATCCTTAATGCTGCTGAAAGGATATCAAATAAATGCTCCCATTCATTTTAACCTTGACTTTTTTAGAGTTACACACCTATGTATTTCACAAGACACAATAATGGAATGGTGCAAAATAAAACAAATCTGCAGTCTGAACATTAAACAAAGTGTCGATRTTCACTGACAAACTGTATCAAGTCATACATTTATACCAATTATCTGCTGGAAAAATAGTCATTTATAATGTTGAGACAAAGATGTCGTACAGCAGCCACTTACATTTATTTTTGCTGAACAAGTGTCTCTGGGCAGCCTGGCCGAGGCGGTGACATCTGCATGACTCTCTGTCAAGGGAACAATAAGGGCTCTCAGCAGAGAACAGAACTCCTATTTGTCACTGTACACAGATAAAATTCATACAGAGGCATTGTACGGCTCTGGAAATGGATGGTAAATCCATTAATCAAAGCCAGATGGATTATGTGCTCTATGGCTTATGTCCCATTGCTTACTCTAAGAGATACAGAGGTTTAAAAGGCCACGGTGGGTGGGTACACACACATGCACTTGTGTGTGTCACCTCCCAATGAGTGATGATGACCACTGGCTCAACATATTGATCAGGTGAGCTTATGGAGGGGGTTAAAGATAAACAGCAACACAGCTTTCCTTCAATGGCTGAGGCTGACAAAGTTCAAGCACAGCCTGGTGAGTGCAGGAAGGTGTGACATGGCGTAACGAGTTTAAAAACTTTTCRAAAACAACACGGCAAACATGTCTGAGAAAATCAGGAAGTAAGGAGCTTAAAAACAGAAATTCAAGATGAAGAAAGGATAAAGCAGGGCACAAAAAAGAGAGCATGGGTTAATAAAAATAATTGTTTTAAAGACCACCCTTCCCAAAAATGTCAGCTATGCACCCAAGCCACTGTAGGATCCAGTTGGCATATGTTACACAGATGGAAACCTAACTGCATTTTAGCACAAAGTGGTCTAAAGAAGAGTTTATCAACAGAAATCGGGGACGAATAATAACATCTTCTGTCCAGAACAAAAAGGCACTAGCTTATTATGTAAGATGTACAATTAATTGGGTTTATAAAATAATTTCCTTTGTTGAGTGAACGATTTAAATAAGTAAACACAGGTCAAATTTATCTCATAACAGTGATGGTGTACACAAATGTGGATTTTTAGAAAAGTATGACTCTTTAAAATATTTTCATTTTTGAATTGCTTCTAAGCCTSGGGCTTCTCTGTGTGGACTTCTCCCCATTCAAATGTGTTTTTTCCCTTTGGTTTTAGGGTTGCCACTGACCAAAAACTTGCATGTTAGGTTAATTTATTGTTCTAAATTATCCCTGGTGTTGGTGACAGAATGATCTTTCGTCTCACGTGTTTTCATGTGGCCCTGTGATGGACTTGCGACCTGTCCTGGGTGTACCTCGTCTCCTGAACAGTGACTGATGGAGATACAGGCCCCAGCTCCCTGTGACTTGGAAACAGCTGTAAAGTAACAAACAACAAATACTCTCTTATTTAATTTAAGCAGAAACCTTGGTAATTTATACTTTACTTGAGTAATTATTTTTCAGTCAATCTTTTACTTCAACTCCTTACATTTTAAAAATAGCCTTGTCATGCTTGCCATTGTTACAAAAAACACAAAAACCTTTCCAAATACTGTATCTGATGCGTCCCAGATAGAGTGAATTTATTTGTGGTTGGATGATAAGAAGAGAAATTTACCATACTGACACCCTTTTGGGTTTTTGTGCAGTCCATCACACCTGTACATGGCTGTGGCAGAGATATGCAGCTAAAACAGTAGTGCATCACAAAGTTTTCAACATTAACATTTTAATTCATTATAGTCATTATGGACTTGAAAAAAAACATTTTAACTTTAGAAATTCCAAATGTTCACTTTTACTCAATATTATCCCTTTTAATAATTAAGTACATTTTATAACAGAAACTTAGTTTTGGTAGTTAAGCACAGTAAATGTCAGATACTTTTTACTGTCATCCATCAAATATATTATTTTCTAAACTGAAATTATTAAAATTTTATGAGCTGGTTGATTATAATATCTTGCAGATTATGTATAAGGCAAGGCTCAATTTTTTTTTACCTTTAAACATCCAGTTATATTTTGTTAAAAGAGATAGTTCTTATAATCTTAAAGGACTTGAGATGTTTATTAAAGCTAAATTTCAAACAAACTGGAAGGACCGATGTACAAGGTTCAAGGAATAAGATTGTGGAATAATCTGGAAAGTGATTATAAAAATGCCAGTTTAATGTATTTCTTTAAGAGAATGATAAAAATAAGTTTGTTAAAGAAATATGAAATTGTGGGCCTGTGGTCGTAGCTGTGGGTTCTGTGTGTGGTTGCTGGTGGGGCTCTCCTGGTTCTCTCCTGTGTTCCTCTCAGGGGGGTGGGTGGGTAGTTATTGCTGCGCGAGTGGCCTTGGGGGCTCAGTGCTTGGGGTCTCTCTCGGGGTCTGTGGCTCTGGTCCCCCTTATGTTTGCCTTGGGTCTTGGG
>NW_013952448.1:561604-563596 GCF_001266775.1 Austrofundulus limnaeus
ATTTTATTCTTATATGAAATGAATAAATAAATTTAAAAAAATGAATTAAAAATAAATAAGTAAATTACTTTAAGACCGACTCAAGTAATATTAGAAGAGATTTTAATTGTTACCAAACTAAGATACTTGTACTTGTTTCTCTCAAGAATCATTGTAGGGTACTTTATATAAGTGCCTGGAAATGAGAAAGTGGGCAAAGAATCTGGATTTATGGTCACTTTAAAAAAAATCATCAAATTTCAGGCTGAAAGAATGACATTAAATGTATTTTAAACGGTTGTATTAAGTAAAAGAAAAAGTTCAAATGTTGGATCCACTTTATTTGATAAATAACTATTTAKTATTTAAGGGAACTTTGCCTTCTAAATATATCAATTAGAGTTTTATCTTGCAACAAACTCACCCACGTGCTCGCAGCAACACAGAATAAAACCAGGCAGCTGCTGTGGTGCCACAGAAGTGTTTGGTTTGTGACTCATATTCCAGAAGCAGCTGGATGCCATCCCCACTCTCCTTCTCACTGCTGATTGGACAGGTAGATGAGAAGAGCTTGATGCCTCCCCCCCCCCCAAAAAAAAAAAAAGTTTCCACACATTCAGCAGAAAGCATTTTATAGTGCATTTTTTGGTCTCACCAATCATAACAGTGTGTGCAAGCTGCGTGCCGTCATGRTGCTGCTCGGGTTTGGTAAAGTACATTTCTTTTCTCTCATTTCTTCCTTCGTTGTGGTYGTTAAAGACACAGATATTGTTCTGGCGCCGAGTGGAAAAAGAGCTGCTAGATATCTTTGGATCTTCATCTAAAGTCAGTTTTATGTCGGTGTCGGACTTGAATCTCAGTTTATGCCTGTTTGTGCAGTTCTGGGACAAGCAAAGTCCTGGTAGTGTGTGTGTGTGTGTGTGTGTGGGGGGGGACAGCTCATATAGGACAGCTTGTCATGGCTCCCTGGGGGCAGATCTCTGAAAACTACACTACAAATTACACAGTGGGTTGCTGCGCACCCCGAGCCAGTGTAAACAACAACACCGTTTCCCCTCTTCCACCATGAATCAAACTGAACTTATATGACCCGTGACTGAGTCCACACCCATGCTTTGTAGCCCCCCCACCCCACGAAACCCCTCTTAATGACACACCTACGGAGAAGTAGTGTTTAACCCTGAGCCAGCTTCCTCTCTCCTCCCACTCCCACTGACTTCATTCATGAAAACTCCTCCTTCCATCGCCCTGCTGCTCTCAGCGTGTCACTCTGCAGCTGTTTCATTTTAGGAACCGGGGGACTGCACAAGTTTGCCTCGCAGCCACCAGACTGCTCTCCGAGCCAAGTGGAAGCCACAGCCAGAACTTGTCCGAAGAGCCCTGGCAGAGTCGAATATAAGAGCCCCTCAGTTGTTGTAAGAGCTTTAATAATTTCCTCCTTCAAAGTTAACATAATGCTCTCCGCTTTAAAAGACCAAAGTCCCCTCGCCTGTTTCTTCCCAGMCCTATTTGTTGATCTCTCATTGCTGGGATATAAAGTTTCAGTAATGGTCTGCTGCAAACCAGCTGATGTGTTTAATAAACTTTACTGAGCTTCAGTCTGGGAGCTACCTCCCACTTCGACACAGCAGAAAGCAGTAAAAAAAGATTCATTAACACTGTTAATTCAACAATGAAATGGACACAATACATCACTAATTACCTACAATCAATACCCTGTCAGGCACAGCTTATTTGCAAAATTAGGAAAWGAGTTGAGTTCTTAAACAAGTTTTCAGTAGATTGTTAGGTTTTTACTCAAAACGTGTAAGCAGACTCTTTGTATTTTTGTAAGCCATAAACATGAATGCAAGTTTGTTTTTATGAAATTCAATTCCCATGAATAATTACGACATTGTCTTATTTAAAAAATGAAGTAGTGGAAAAAAACATTTAGATTTTTTTAATTTAGAGTTTGGTAGATTTAGATTTTAGCTTAGAATAAGAATCAGAAAACAATTTACTGACCAAGTA
>NW_013952448.1:563857-565540 GCF_001266775.1 Austrofundulus limnaeus
ATTTGAAACCTCTCTGTGTTAATAGCACATACTAAAAGTCAATACAAAGCATAGGGTGGAAAATTCTGACTGCTATTAAATCTAAAACTTTGGAATCCACTAATTTAATCTTCTTTGTTGTGTTTAAAATAACTGTAAGAATAAAAATATACATAAAAATGAACAATAAAATATATATTTTTTAAATGGACAAAGGTTACACTTTGTTTTTTTAAATTTCTGTCAAACCTTTACAAGCAGAAACCCGGGTGGCACATTCACACAACTGTGCCCTTGGTTATCTCTAACAGGAGACGCGTTGGCAAAGCTCTTCGCCAATATGCGCACCAGCTGCGGGCCTCGACCGGGTGGTGTGCTCTGCTGCAGACAGAGGGGGGCTCTGTGGTGGAGGTCTGTGTCACGCCATCAAAATATGTGGCGGCGCACTGTGGGTCCTGAGAAAAAGAGCCCTGAGCTCGTCACTATCAGCTAGGTTGATAAGAGTATGGAAACACTGAGCCCAACAGGAAAGACACGCAGCGATCCTTCCCAGACCTGCTTCTCTTTTCAGTGCAGGCAGCCCTCAACAGGCCTGTGTTTACAGAGTCTTTTAGCCAAGAGACTGCTCCGTGAATGTGAAGGACACTCAGAGAGGAAACATGAAAGGATGATGTCATGAGGGCATGCAGAGATCCTACGAACAAAAGGGGGAAAAAAACGCTGCAAAAAATGATATGTTCTAGTCATAAAAATGAATACTTTAAACAGACTTACACTTAATGCTTTTATCAACAAAATTTCCTTTTTTTCATATGTCCACTTCAGAACCTTGGTGACTTAATGGATTTGCTCACCACGTGGAAAAACACCTCCATCCCGCTGACCCTCTTCATGTTGCGCACATGATGTTACTTCCATACATAAACACATAGTGGGAGCGGACATGCAAACACAGGGCTGTAATTAATACCATGTACAATTTCCCCTAGCCCCCTCCCGTTTATCTCCCACCACCACAGCCCCACATTAAGTATAGAGGAGAGGAGCCGGACAAAACGCCCCTCTCCCCTCCCATCTCTTCCTCCTCCGAGGGGAAGAGTGCAGATGTGAGGAGGGTCAAAAAAATAGCCTCGATTCAGCTGCAATTCCACTTTGACATCCACTTAGCCTCAGGTTGCCTCTGCGAGCAGCCACCTGTTGCTCTTCTTTAAACACTGCCTGGTGAGGAGGAAGTCCTCTCATGTCGAACTGAGCCCCCTGCTTTCCTCAAATACACTCCCAGGCGCCAYAATGGCCTAAAATAAAATTGTGCAGGGCCTTGGCAACATCATTCAAACCTTTTTTTTGGTGCTTCAAAATGATGCAAAAAGAAAACAGAAAGAGGAGGAAAAAATAGCAATTGAAGAAACAACAAAATCTGTGATTCAAAAAGTATGATTTGTGTGGCTATGCTAACACCGTCAGGTTCGTAAATGAACAGAGTCAAGATTCACCTTGAACTACATAGAAGCAGACTTTAAGACAAAGATCATTAAAATGTCTAAAAATATATAATTTTTTAGTGTCAAAGTTGAAAGATGTTTTTGTGTTTATGTGGCACTATGTGTAAAATAAAATGTTAAAAAAAATCACAGATACATTTCCATTTTTTAGCTCACTGTTCTTACATTTTACTAAATGCTAAATGCTATATGTGAATAATAG
>NW_013952448.1:566315-568265 GCF_001266775.1 Austrofundulus limnaeus
ATACATACATACATACATACATACATACATACATACATACATACATACATACATAAATAAATAGGGCGGTTGTGGTGTAGTGGTAGAGCAGATGACTTGGGACCATAAAGTCACAGGTTCAACTCCCCGCCAAGCCCACGCATCGTGGTATCCTTGAACAAGACACCCAACCCCCAACTGCTCCCTGTGCACCTACATAGCTGCCCGCTGCTCCACTTGGGTGTTTCTCACGTGTGTTGGGTCAAATGTAGAGCACAAATCTCATCATTGCATGGAAAAACACACTAACAACAAGTACATTTATTTAATTAAAGTGCTTGATAATTTTTTTAAGGATTTGTAATTTTACTAAGTATTTTTTTATTGTAGCATTTACTTTTATTTTGTTACATTCAAAACCTAAAAACTATACTTTTTATTTATCACCTCGTTACAAGTTTAAATATGAACTCATTAAAAGAGTTGATTCTGCACTTTAAAAAAATGAAGAGTTGGTTTTACTTTAACACATTCTCATGTCGGACTCGTCAACATATTGATGCTTGGGCAGGGACCATCTGCGTCCAGTTTTGACGCGTCGGGTACCCCCCGCGCGTCCGTCCTTGCAGCCCGCGGCTTTTCCGGGTTGCGTCACTTAGGGGTCTTTGGGTCGGGGGTCTGAGGTTACCATGAGGGATCAGGGTTAGTGGTTAATTTTAGGGTCTGTGCTGTATAAGGCTAATAGAAGTTAAATTTAGGGTCTGGGATGGTTAATTTTGTGCATTTCCTACTCTTGTAAACAAAAAATATGACAACACGCTCGTCCTCTGCCTCATCTCGTAAAAAACGGACACGCGGGTGTTACCCGACGGGTCTGAAAGTGGACGCAGATGGCTACCTGGCCAAGCGTCAATATGTTGACTTGGGGGGCATGAGAATGCATTGACTTAACCAAGTTATGTCAACTGGTTCCACTAAACAGAGATGAGTACATGTAAATAARTTTACATGTTTTCTTTAAAAGAAAATATGTGAATTGTTCAGTTTACTCAACTCGGTTTAGTGGAACCAGTTTGGTTAAGTAAGTTCCACACTTCATTTCTTAGAGCATATAAAAGCATACTTAGTGTCAATACTAATCGTTGCACAAGACGTTTTCTTCAAATTTGAGCATTAAATATTGGAGAAAATCTTGATTGTCTGTTAGCAAAATATCTAATGAGCCACTGAATGAATTTTAAAGAAACGTTCAGAAAGCAGTCATTAGATGAACACCTACAAGTGATTATCTTTTGGAGTCAGTTCAACCCAGGACGGCTGCCAAAGCTAACCAACATGGGCGAACTTAAAACTGGCTACAACTCGGTCAGTCTGAGAGTTTCTGAGCTAAAATTTGGTGTGGTAGTAGCTGAGACTCATACCCAACACATACTCTAAGCATGACCCTGAGACCCTTAGCTTTATTTTCAAGCTTTGATCAAAATGACTTTATGCATGGCTTATCACAAAACAATTTTAATCTAAAACTCTGTCATGAAAGGTGGTGGTTGATATGCATTCTTTCAAGAAAGGCTAGGTCTTTTATTTTATTAGTTCTGTGCAAGAAGTTAGGGTTTCCTGCGGCTCTAGGGTTTTTTTTTATAAATGTGTTGTCTTTGAGGACCTTTGCACAAGTCACTTCAAATTTGTTAAAATGTTCCTCTGATCAAACTGAATTAAACACTGCCAATTACCAGAGTGAAATTAGCAACATTTAAATGCATCCACTTACTTGATTAAAGTTAGATGATGAGAAGGAGATAAGTGAAGACCAATACTTGAGGAGATGAAAGCAATAGGTCTAGATATTGGGTGACAGGTGAGGCGCGCACAGAATCAGAGAGGGACTGTGACAGAAAAGAAAGAAAGAAAGAAAGAAAGAAAGAAAGAAAGAAAGAAAGAAAGAAAGAAAGAAAGAAAGAAAGAAAGAAA
>NW_013952448.1:568362-571407 GCF_001266775.1 Austrofundulus limnaeus
GAAAGAAAGAAAGAAAGAAAGAAAGAAAGAAAGAAAGAAAGAAAGAAAGAAAGAAAGAAAGAAAGAAAGAAAGAAAGAAAGAAAGAAAGAAAGAGGAAAGGGCAAAAAATTAAATAAATGGAGAGTGATGGTTGTGTCACATGACTGAGGATCGTGTGAAGCTCAAAGCTTTGCTGCAGAGTGTCGTTTGTTTCTGTGCATCTGGTTACAATGCAAAGAAATCCTGTCTGCTCGGACTCAGCTCTGTTACTGTGAATGGAACAAAGGCTGCAGGGTGAGTGCCGACCTGAAGTAWATGTAGACGCCTTCAGATTTGTGGTGCGCCGACGTGTCGGACACAAGTGTATGATGCACAGCTGACAGGCTAATCATGATCCCATTAGCAGAGCGTTGACGCTGTATCCTGGGGAACCAGCCGAACAGGTATTTTATCGAGCGTTCTCGTGTTAACCGGGACGAGCCGAGCACTCAGCAGAACAGGAAGCAGTGGGCACATGGCTATTGTGTTACTGAACGGAGCTGAACCTGCTGTGGATGCACACTGGCYGGAGAACAGCAGAGCATCTGTCACCCAGTTTTCCCTCCCAAAGGAAAGAGATATGCTGTTCCAGGGTTTCATTGGTGGTGCTCAAACAGCAGATGCCATAAATTCAGTCCCTGGACGTTCATCCAATCACAACCGTTTAGCTGAGCAGCTCTGTCTCAGCAATTATTAGCTCGAGCCGACCTGTTTCTTCCTTTCCCTCCCAGCATCTCTCTTTATTCTGCCACTGATATGAATAATGAGGCAAGGGGTTAACGGCAGGTCACACATACCTCCCTATCTGCCATGTTATTTATTCAACGGAATGAGAAATTGATCACATTATTGTGTTAAGGGGGACCTGATTCGTTATAATCAGCCCAGTATTGGCAGGCCTGGCCCGCGGGTCCTACTATTGCATTAGGAATGCTCAGGCAGCMATAGGTCAGCTCCGCTCGGGCCATTTTACAACTTCACATCACCTCCCTGATCTTTTGATGACCACTGACAAAGACAAGAAAAAAAAAACAAAAAACAAAAAAGCTTTATGTGACAGAGCAATATCAGYAGCTGGCTGAACGCCACAAATCTTTACTGCAGGAAGAGCAGCGCAGCGGAAAGCAGAGTGGCTCTTATCTCCCAGAGCTGTTCATGTTGTTTCAGTAAACTACAAAAAAAACAAAACAAAAAAAAAACAGTGTGTGTCTATGTGAGTGTGTGTGTGTGACACAAAGAACACTGACAGGCCATGACCTGCGAGCTGTATTTCTGTCAGAGAGATTGACATTTATTGGGAAGGTTGTGCCAAAATTAGCAGAAAGTCAGCTATTCAGAAAAATGTACAATTCTGAGCAGTGGCTGGATTGAAATGGCTTCCTTCACCGTTTACGCTATTTTCCAAATGAATGAAAAACTGTGTAAACGACCAGGTGCACTAACCTATTTCCCCCTGTGGTTACATCATGCCAGCTCATTAATCAAATGAGTCCGCTGCACTGTTTGAATTAGGCCAGAATGCATCAGCCAGCGCTTGTTGATTTAACCAGAACACCTCGGCATGTAAAAATGGAACTGAGTTTAATCTTCAACAAGACCGTGAAATGTTTCATTTCATCAACAGCAACTAGCTTATTCATCAGTGACTCTGTTCAGGTTACCACTAATTAATCCTTTACTTTATTATTTGGGATATTATASAGGTTTTGAATGATCTTGCTGCAACTCTCCTCTTTTTAGTCATTTTAGTCATAGCCTAGATGTAAACTGTTAATCTTTTATTCATATTTTTTGCTCATGTTTTCTAAAATAAAAAGCTGTCATATACTTTGTCCTTTTAATAAATCACTTCAGGTTTTGCCTTCAGTGTAATATGTTTTCCTGTGATCATCAACTCATAAAAAAATCTGCAATTTTTAATATAATTTTCATTGGGCTGAGACCTCCTTTACCAGACTGATCTCTCTTTTTTTTCCCTTTTAATTAAATAGAAAGAGAAGAGTTGTGTCTTTTTTTCCACCTCTGGAAACCACTCCTCACATTTCCTCACACCAGCTTTCATCCCCACCCTCCCTGGCCCCGACACCCCCACCTCGCAGACCGCTTAGGCTGTTTACAGTGAAAAACATCTGCATTGAAATTATTCCACTTCCTGAGGCTTGAATAAAATCAAGTCTTTACAAAACAACAACAGGAAGAGGGCCATTTTACAATAGTTGCGCTCTGAAACGCGCACAAATTCGGGGACGCCTGTGAGCAGATAGTCGGCGGGGGCTGGTGAAAAATAGCACCCTATTTACACATTAGCAGATGCCGTGGCAAACACTGACTCCAAAACAGCTTTTTTTTTGGTTTATGTTTGTATTTTTTATTTATTTATTTTGTATTTCTTTTTATTTGGTTGTTTGAACAGGCACAACTCTAAAAGTATTTTAATTTACATACTTTAGTCATTCGAAAAACAGGAAAATAACTGTTTTTATGCTAATCTTAATATCTGATTTACTATAATATGTTATCATATTTTAAAAATCAATTTGAATGAGTTTTTTTTCTTTTTCTCGGTTTATCAGACTTTTGGGTTTATGTGAAAATAGAAGAAGACAATCAGGTCAATCATTAGCCAGAAGCAGCCACTGTCTTTGTTTGAGTCACAGGTTGCCTCTATACTCATTGTCTCAGTAAAGAAGAAGAAAACAAAATAACAAACTAACAAAAAAGACGCATATTTATGTAATTTATGAACTTTATTTTATGAGCCATATTATCTAAATTCCATTAAAATTTTCTAAACAATTGAAATACATTTGTTATATATTTGTTGTAACAATGCTTCTTGACAATAAATCCTATACCTGTTAATTTCCTTTTAAATGGTGCCACATTTGTAAGGAACGTGCATTATGTTGTGGGATGAGCAGTAAAGAGTATGTGGGTTGCGCATGTGAAAATTTGCCAAATCTTCTCTGCCAAACAGCTTATTTTGCTGTAGTTAGTGACACTTGTTTTGAGCTTCTGGTACCTAC
>NW_013952448.1:573527-576119 GCF_001266775.1 Austrofundulus limnaeus
AAATATATATGTCAACTATTTCCTTTCAGATGATTGAGTTAACACATTTACTTTACAGTGACTTTCAGTCAGTATAAAGTTAATCCAAAGTAAATATGTTTGCTAAACTCATTTCAGTTGAGTGAAAAATGTTGACTTTTTAAATTAAATCCATTATATCTGTTTTTTGAGTGCATACACAGTATGTGTACCTGTTGTATGTATGTGTGTATACTGTTCATAAATGTTTGTCTCTGTAGATGTGTGTTATTGTGTATATGTATACGCTGGAAGAAAATGGATTAAATGTAATATTAAACTAAGTGACACAGGTTAATAAATGTATTGATAAATATTTATGTAATATATAATATGTAATTATGGATAAACTTGCATCATGAACTTAAAAGCATTGAGGCTGGATTTAATATGTTTACTCTGCTTTGAACATTACATTGAAGTGTTCTAAAGTAAGTATTTTTATTATTAATTTTATCATTATTAAATTTATTGTTTTTTTACATTTATGTTTTTGTCCTGCTCACAATAAACAAAACTAAACTAAAACTTAGTTGCTTAAGTTGCTAAACAAGCCGTAAATATTCACATTTTTATCCATTTAATTCCAAAGTTTCTTGGAGAAAAGCAGCAGGTAGAAGGTGCTTCAGAGCAGACAGTGTGGAGCTGAAATGATGGCYTCCGCACGCAGACTGAGTTGTGTTTACAAGCTGCTGAAATAGCCTCATAGGTTTGTCTGAGGTGGAACTTTTCTTACTGAGYGAGACAGCAGATTACACTCTTGCACGTTCCTGGAGACACTGCAGTCTGCCCCACACCACAGCTCCACATTCCTCATAGCTGCTAAAAGTGTTCACTTGATACCCTCTTTAAAAAAAAAGGATCACACGGAGCTCCCCGCTCCATGCATCATGCAACGAGGTGATGGATGAATGTCTAAACGGAGGGGGGTTTCATATCCGTACATGAATTCAATCTAACCATACAGTATGTCTTTCTGTCTGGACAACGGTGTGCATTACGCACCGCTGAATTTAGTGCGTATGGAACCGTCAGCAACACAAATACAACCCGTGTCCTGTCGTCGACTCACAACAGTATTAGATCTCGGTGTATCCTGAACACTCTGGCTCAGTTACACATCTGAGGAGAGGCACCTGCTGTGACAGAGGCCGCCGAGTCGTGACACTGGATTTCAGAGCTGCAGCCGGAGTTCGGGGTCAATTTGTTGCTCTGAAGGGTTTCCTCTGTGACTCCACCACAGATCAATGCTCACTCACCTTCACTGAAAGTCTGTCCGGAATGCAGCACGGAGGCAGGAGAAAAGATGGCCTCGGGAAAGCATTCATACAAAACATGGGGTTTGCATCATTTTCAAAGACTAAACATTATTATCTCTGCTTCATATTAAATTTACATGAAATTTTTAAAGAGTTTATCCAGAAAAATACAAGATTTGATTTCTTGCCTCATTTAGTTTCTTGTAGCTCTTTGCATCATTAAAAAACAACCTTAAAGTCTAGAGGCACTGAAAGGTTTTACATTTTACCTCAACATGAAAAATGGCATCATTAAACTTAGTCATAAAAAAAGATGCAACTGCTTTTCACCAAGTTTTTAAAGTAGCATCATATTTATCCAYTGATATGTCTGAAACAGACGCTCTCCTGACCTACTGCCACATTGTTCACATAACGGACCTTGCATCTCTGAGAGCTGCTTTTTCCAGGCTCCAGAATTTACAGCTCTGCTGGCATCCAACCATGTGTTTTACAAAAGCATTTCTACAGTTTTTCACCAGGTGAGCTTCTGCCTGTRTAAGCCCACACRGAGTCTGGCAGGGCCAAGAAAAAAGATACCCTGTCCCATTTATGACAGGCCGGCCCAGTAAAGCTGGAGTCAGTCTGTAAGTGAGAGGTGGAATAAAATAGTATCTCAGGTTTAGACGGTCCAGCTGAAAGCACCAAGACCCTGCCCCACTGCCTCTGTAAAATGCCCCCACCCATTTTAGCTCATCTTAAAGGTTTCCTATACATCACCTGTCTGTTTTATTTTCTTTTGTTCAGACCTTTAGCAATTTTAAAATTCAAAACCCTGTTGAATTCCAGTGTGTACCTTTAAATAGTTATTATAGCATACGTATATAGGAATTACTTAACAAGCAAAACTGCTTACAAACACTGTTTCATTATGCATGATATCACTGAGAAAGTATGTAACTGGAAACGACTCGTTTTACATTTTTGGTCATGGAACTCAGCGGCGGCACATGGCCCCTTTGTCAGAGCGGGATTATCAGGAGCGAGCGCTCACAAAAGGAAATGCTTGTGGAGCTACAGTAACAGAAGGATAAAATCAGCCGTGTGATGATTGGAGTGACACATTTGTTTGGCTGGAACGAAAATAAGCCCATTGACTGTGCATTCAGTCACAGGCCCGAGCCCCCCCTCCCCACTCCACATCCTGTCTCTTTATCCTTCATACGAGCGGCAGACAGACAGAGGCTCGGGGGATATTACAGCAGCACTGAGTGAGAGGGGCTCGGTGTGTGTGTGTGTGTGTGTGTGTGTGTGTGTGTGTGTGTGTGTGTGTGTG
>NW_013952448.1:576875-582168 GCF_001266775.1 Austrofundulus limnaeus
TAAAATAAAATAAAATAAAAATTAAAAAAATTAAAAAAACAGGCCTATCTGAAATTTATTTCTTAATTCCATTTAAAATTTTGTGTGATGACCTGAAGAAAAAATAGATATGCCCTCATAATCTGACAGCACTTTTACAAGAGTAGGCAAATCTCCCCAAGTCAAGGCGTGGCGTGCTGATAGACTCCTACTCAACAAGACTAAAGGCCATGATTAAAACAGAAGGTGCTTTGACAAAGTATTAGTTTCAGGMTGAACACATTTATGCAACCTGCTTTTTGCATATTTTTTAAACATATTTTTTTATCATTGTGACAATAAAGGAGGATCTAGCTTTGAAATGATTGATCTTGATTTTATTTCTCACCTCACAAAACCCCAGCATTTTAACAGGGGTGTGTAGACTTTTTATATCCACAGTATTACTGCACTGAATTGCAGAGCAAGAGACACACCCATGGAAAACAGCAGTTTGCCATCTTTGTCAAAACCCTAAAATGAGAGAAATTATAATTAGATAAAATGTTTACATGACTCAGAAAAGTGGAGGTTTTCAAGCCTTCTCATTCTGCGTGTCACTGTTTTTTCTGTAGGCTTCAGCAGAGGCAAGTAGTGCTGATAAAACCTCAGGCCTGATGGTAAACCCAGAACCCACTGCACATGTTTGATCTCTGGATAGAGGTTGTGACTAAACCCTTAGTGTGTGTGTTTTTTTTCACCCAGGGGCACAGGATCACACTCGTACAGCACAGGAAGCCTCCACTCCACTAAAAACCTGCCATCAGTGCACCGCGGGGGTAACTGGACGACTTCAGATTTGTTACTCCCAACAGAAATCCACCCTGCTCTACCAAAGCCCAGGGATCAGACGGGCCACACGCAGGACTCAGATCAGTGCTGGACGTTCAGCTTGTTCATGCTGCCACAAACGTCCCGGTAGCTTCGTGCAGCTGTTGTCTGTCAGGACTACTGAAGCGGCTCAGAGGAGATGGGATCAAGAGCAACAGGTCTTTGTAGCAGTTTGGCTAGGACTCAGTTCACACKTTTTTCTTAATTTTTACAAGACATGTTTTCAACTCTGCACATAAAATCATAAAAATTTACGGCAGCCGATTGTTTTGCARAAAATATCCATATTAACAACAATTTTAACTTTCAATAAGGCTGTGGCTTTCTGCGTTTAAGTAAATGTTAGGCAAAAATCACAAATAAAATTCATTAATTTCTGAATTTATTGGTTTAAATAGCGCTTAACAACAACCAGCTAAGGTGACCAAAGCACTTTACAGTGAAAAATCACATCACAAGAGAAGAAAACATAAAAATAAGAGAGAAAAAATGGCATCATCACAAACACATTTGGACATWAATAACAAATATTACTGAAACTCAAATGTGCAGCTTATCTTCCAACACTGTCATTGCAATATCTCCATTATGCAGTCATAAATTTATCTGAACATCCTTCAACATTAAGCATTRACAAACTTCCTTATGAGAAATCCTTGCAGTGATAAATAGAAATACCTTTTTTAGCTTGTTTTTTCCCCTACTTGTTTTTCCTCTTTTTATCRTTCTTGTTGGTTTCTAGTGATTTCCATTAAGAACCAGCTTTTCAACATTTTTATTAAAATTTTGCGTCTAAAGCAGCAAAACAGGAACATCATCACAGTCGGAGCTCCACACGCAGAAACACTTCAGACATCGTGGCATGACAGATGTAACCAAAGTGAAAGGACCTCAGTGGTATCGTGTTCAGAAGTCTGTGTCTGTTCTGCACCAGCATGTCTCCAAAACCACCAGCCTCCCACTTCCACAAAAGCTCTCTGACATTGTGTTGGTGGTATTAGGTGTTACACAGGGGTCCATTTCCCTCTCACTTGTCTGAGTGGAACACACCCGCTGTGGCCGGGCTCCCCCTCAGCCTCATGTGTGACAGTAATTTTACACAGCCGGTGCCCTCGGTCCCGGAGGTGGGCCATTAAAGTACAGGTGAGGTTAATTACAGAGAATTGTTAAGCCTGCTGCTGTGCGCCGGGCGGGTGGGAGGGCTTTGACGCCTCCGTTGCTGGTTCCTGTGCGACAAGGCTCTGCAGGCTCCACGGGTGTTTGGCAGCAGATTTACACACAACACCTACAAATGCCAATCACTCAGTGAAACAGCTCGAAATTAAAGCCCACAACACAGCCACATGAAAATACTACAGCTTGTTATTACACAAGACGTATAAATTACCACACGCGACATGCTATTCCCCCACATGAAACACACTCAAATTGAGAGTTACTACCTTAAAATAAACAGCCAGATTTAGGAAAAACATCTAGACAATCTGTAATTTTTTAAAACTTTTTTTTTAAACGAAGTGGTCATATTAAAGCCAAGATGAGCCAAAAACAGAAGGWACAAAACAAGAGCAACTCAAAGACGCCGTCTGCCCTGTTTGAGCAAGGATGAGATTATATTGGATTAAAGAGGATTTTTGCAATGCAAATGAATGCACCTCCAATCAATAAGGCCTGTTCTACTCAATATACAAACTAATTAAGAGGTAATACAATCAAACCTGAATAAAATAGATTGTGCAGCTTCCTCAGAAAGAAATCCAATCAAACCTTTTTATGTGCAAAGATAAAATCTAGAGCGATCTTTCTTTGTACGAATAATGACCTCGGCTTTGTGTCCATTTAATAAGGAAAACTTGTCTTAAGAGGTTACGCTCAATGTGCATATTCTAATCAATATGAATTACATAGGGTTTTATCTATGTTATCTGCTCCAGACTGCTAAGCTAATTAATGTTTTATCGAGTGTTTTAACTCAATTATTTCGCAAAGTCAAAGAGGTTCAACGCAATTTTCTACGAGCCGCCGGAACATTGTCTGCATAGGGTGGGCTTGGGTGGTGGTGAGGGTGGTGTTGGGGGCAAAGCAGTTGTGTTCTGCCGCATTTAAAAAAGGAGAAACAACTAACACGAGGCGCTTTGTAACGAAGCATTTCAAAACCTCTAATTTAAAGATGAACGTGGGCGAGATCTGTCCAAGCAGAAGAATGCCGAGAGGGCCTCCTTGACTCTTTTTTTGCATTTTTGCATTAAATTTGTCAGCCATCAATGCAAAAGTTTTAGAGTCCTCCCCCCACCTCCACCCCCTCCGAATCCCTCCCCTTCTGCGTTTCATTCCAGCTGATTGCTCATTTTCTAATGTTAATGGTGCTAGGCTGGGGGCTAAGGTTTCTCCCCTGTCAGCTGGCCACTGGGGCTGTGGGACGGATCTAATGGGCTCTGACAGGAGGGAACTGATCTCATTCAAAGGGGATTTGATATGTGGCATGAATGTGGTGACTCTCAATGGACATATTAATGACCGTTATCATTCACAGACTCTTGCCATTCATAAAGCTCCTTTCTGTTGGATGCATCAGYGCTGTGTTGAGAGCCATGACTTATGGATGAGCTTGCCCATGTATTGTTTTCCCAACCTCTTAGGTGGCACGTCAAAGTGACTCAGAGCTCTGTTCCGGTGGCTGCGCCAATGGTTTGAGAAGCATAGCGCAGTAAATAATAACATGGTGGGTGTTGTTTACAATTCAATTACAACCACTCACAGCCAGAGGAAAAGACAAAAGAGATGAGCATGGAGTCAYACAATCAATATTTAACTTCACCCTCACTGCCAGACAAGAAGGAGGTGTCCACATGTTCAAAAAGTCTTTGTGCTCCTTTATATTTGTCCCTTCTTAGTGGTGAGAGGGTCAAATAGTTGATTTAAGAAAATGAAAGTTCTGAATTTTAGGCCCAACAARGTTACAGTCACGTGACTGTGGCGAAGGAAGGAAAAGAGGAAAAACAGGATTACAATCAACATGTGGACACTTCTGAATAAACAAGTCCAAAAAAAGCTGAAGCTTGTGCGCAAAATGGTACGGCCACAATGAAATTAAACATCTTGGGCAGGATGTTCATCAGAATGTGGTTTACTAAAAAAGAAAGAAAAAATTATGTAGAGGAGAAACTGGCAAAGAAAGTCATATTCAGCCATTCATTAATTCAGAATAGAAGCACAGATGATGGTTCTTCAACAGCAACTTTTACAAAACATGTGGCTCTGCGGTTGCAACTTGAGCTATTCTTTGTCTTACCTGAGTTCAATATATGTCAGGAACCCATGCATCCCACACAATGCACTACTTCTTTTGCAAAAGAAAGCAAAGTTGTAATAAAATCAAAGGCRTTTCCGTGCCTTGTGTTAAATGTAAAAGATATCACACAGATGGGCGCTATTACAAATTTGTCATTAACCCCTGATTTTTAGAGTTACTACGAAATAATTAAAAGCATATTCCAGACCTTCTTTTTTCCCATTACCCCACATTTTCCCTACATGCTCTATTAGCAGAGTCGAGGTGCAGATCTGAGCGCAGCAGCAGCAACAACAGCAGCTTGGGAGGTGAAGAGACAGCTGTGCAGGAAGTCACATCTCTCCACACGTCGAGGTGTCACCAGCAGTATTTTAACATTTCCAATTTTAATCTCAGATTCTTGCCATGTGCCAGCAGTGAAATAAGGTTCTGCTCCTGTGCCGTGTTGCCACCTAGTAAACAATTTATCACAGAATAATGCCACGGGGACGCACGCAGTTTCTTTGTTCTGATACTGTAAATAGTTCTCAGTTTTCAAAGAGGGGATCTGTTGGAAACACGCTTTAAAAGCTAGCTTCAAAGAAACACTCGACAAATGATTCAAAGTATAGAATATAAAAACACAGAGACTGCTAAATGAACCATCACACCACATGTTACTTTTAGAAAGAATGAAATATGTTTAATAAACATTCAAACATCTGGAGGGAAACTGTGGATAAAATGTGTTTATTTCAATTAGACAATGGCAGTTTATCTAAAAAAATGATTCTTTTGTAATTTAAATGATTTAAGTGACAATTAAAATTACAAAACATGCATTGATTAAACAAATATTTAGTATAAAGACATTTAACAAAGTAATTAAAACAAACTTTACATCTGGGGCATCAAGAATGAAATAAAATATAAAAAAAATGTCACTAACATATTTTTATTATTTATCTCACTTTTTGAGTGTAAAATGCTAGTTAAAAATGTTCCATTATTATTTTATTGTTTATTAACTCTCTATTCCTACATGTTTGTTTATTTTTACTAAATGTTTGAAGCTTGTGCACTTTGAGGTCAGACGCAGGACAGCTGTTGAAGCGCTGCACGGCAGAGCCTTCCCGCCCCTCCCTCCTCTGTCGGGCTCTGTTTAATGTCGGA
>NW_013952448.1:583054-586516 GCF_001266775.1 Austrofundulus limnaeus
AAAATATGTTAGTGACATATGTAAACATTTTATTTGAAACTTGGCACCCCTTATTTACCCGTTGCAACTTATGTCACTGTGTTAGTTATTTTACATTTAAAGTTATTATATTTCATAATGTTTCATGCTATCATACTTTTTTAGGTGTATTAGGGAAGTTTTTTTTTAAACTAAAGGAGAATTTGTAAAAGTCAAAGTCTGAAAAGGAAAACAATGCAGGTCAATAATCATGCATTTGAATGGTTTTAATGATCACTGAGTAAACATCATAAAACAGATCTAACAGAATAGCAAAGTGAGCACCACCAACATTGCCAAACTGTTGGTCTTCACTTTGAGGCAAAGGCAGCGGGACATTTTAGACCGGACYGTTTCAGCAGGCTGGAAAATCCTCACCACATTACTGCCATTGTGAGAGCTGCTTTGCTTTCACAGTCCAAAGATCAAAACAGCAGCCATGTTTCTAAGGAACAAATGTCTTACCAGCTGGGCTGGTGTGAACACAGATATAATGCTGACAGGAAGCTGAGGCAGTCACTTGTAGAGCCAATTATGGGCAGAGCCGTGGGGGCAGGTTTACAAACACTACTTTTCTTGCATTGCGCTGTTCTGCGGTGTATGATTAACTTCCTCACCAAAAGTACCCGGCAACCCTGTCTGCCCTCTTTGTAGGTGGCGAAACTGGTGAGTCGTGGCACTACACAGCCAAAAGTATACTACCAAATGGGACTGTGCCCAAAACGGTTCATTTTGTTCTTATTACTGAAATTACACGCACTTTTTTTAGGCTTTTAATTAGATTTTTTTGCAGACGTTTTTAGCTGTTTAGTTAGGTTTTACAGTGCTGTTGTTGCTTCAGAAGCGCAGAGGTTTGCTGTTTTCTATCAAAGTCAGAAGGAATTCGAATTGGTCTATCCGATGCAAATACCTTTGCTTTTGGAAAACTAATTACAAGTCTTTCCCRTGAATGGAAGATAGAGGAGCAACTTAATTAACCACTTTCTAGATTACCCTGMMCTATCCAACCCTGYCTTTGTCTAACAAAGACTATTTTTCAGAGGATCGYTRAACATGAAAAAGTRAAAGTTGACAGTAAAACTACAAAAACAGAATAACAAGTCAGTCCCTGGTGCTCATTCTTGTTTGTACCAAAATAAGCAAACACAGTAAATGCCTCCTCCCTTGTCATGGTAGCAGTTGAGGGTTACCATTAAATAACAGTTTTCACCTATCCACAGTCCATACTACAGACATTTAAAAAGCTCTTTTCACTACATCTGCCCCTTTCTTGTGGCCTTTTTTCCTCACCCGACTTGCTCAAGAGATTCTTTTTCTCCTAAAGGTCATTTCATTCAACCAGGGTACAAACAGATGCGAATCTGACTGTCCCAAATCTTTCCTTTGCAGAGTTCATGCTTGAGTTGCCTCAAAGAAAGAAGGTGCCTGCCAGCTCAGAGAAGGAACTCACAATCTGAGCAGCTCAATAGAAAAGACTCTCCGTATCATACAGTCCAACTCTACATTTCCATTTAATGACACCCTACATATTAACCCTGGTTGCCATCCAATTACACAGAATAAGTGAGCATGCAATTTGAAAATGTTTTTTAGGGGAAAAGGGCATTGCCTCTTTTTCTCTCTTTCTCTCTCTCGTCCTGGGTCTATTCAGTTATTTCAAATCTATTATCTTTTAAAACAGGAGATTCCYAGCTTTCCCTTACGCAGGACCACCGCGATTCTCTATCATGGAGTACTGTGGGAGTGTAATATGACATCACCACAGCTTTTCTCTCCAGGACAGCGTTCAACCAAAGAAACGAACCAGGCAACTAACAGCGCTCCATTCATATTTAATTAAAGTCTGCTAACATGACTGGTGGATAATGTTTCACCCAGCATGAAGACCTGGTTTAAAATTAAGTAATATGTGTGTCAAGACTGTGTCTTTGTGGTTAATATAATATTTGTTATTTTCAGTTTATGAGACATTTGATTATTTCATCAAAGCCAGCCTAATAAAGCCAGCATGGTCTGCATCCAGCTCCTATTTAATGGCATGTAAATAACACCAGGTGCTGAATATTAAGTATCAAACATGGAGCACAGCAGTCTGTGCTACATGACCCACGTCTACGGGTGTAAAGTTGCTGCTAGCCTCCCCGGTGACAAGCTTRTGTGTGTGTGTTTGTGTGTGTGTGTGGATGGAGCATGGAGGGGTTGGGCAGAGATGACCAGATGAAAGGTGGCTGAGTCCAGCCAAGTCATGTCAGTTTGCTGAGCACTGCTCTGCCCAGCCCCACCGAGTCCCGGCTGAGCTGTAGATACACATCAGCAGCCGTGTCTGTGCTTACAGAACACTGCTTGCTTGTTACATGATAGTGGTTCCTCTCTGTGCAGTTTGGCCAGAACACACAGGGAAGCCAAGGTAAAACATGAAAAAGTAGTGCTTTTAATCAAAAATTTTTTTTTTTCAGGATAAATCAAAAAATAGACCCTACAGTACTCCTTTTTCAATTCAAATGATGTGAAATTTATCTCAGAAAAAAAAAAAAACATGTTTCAGTCAACACAATACGGCTAGAAAAATATTTGGTTTTTGTTTTCTTAGGGTGGAAAACTTACTCCAGTGGATTTGTCCTGATTAAAATTCCACTTTATGATATTTTAAACCCTAAAAGCAGCAGCGAATATCACTAATCATTGTTTTTATCAATATTACCACATTCTGAGCTTGCATTTTTTGCTATTTTAAAAGCAGTTGATCCAGGCACAGCTGTAGTTTAGGGATGCACCCAATCAACTGAAGATGGACTTATTTACTTAAAAGCTTGACTCAGACATATATATTTTATTTTCTTTAGTTGCATAATTATTTTTACAGTTCGCATGTGGACAGAAAGATGCTATTCTCACAAATGAACAAGATCTTTGTGTGTGATACTTTATTCCCATGTCAACATTTATGATGGTTTCTATCAAGAGAGCAAGCTCACACTCATACTGTTATTTTTTGCTCWCTGGTGCATACAGCAACCATTATTTAAATACAGTACATCCACGAACAAGGGTATTCCTTAAATSACAACATTAACATGTTGCAAACTGGTTATATGTGATAACTATATGTTAATATCAGGAGCATTGGCACTGGGTGAACATAAGGCACACTGGTGTCTGTTACATTGGTCCTCTTGGGTGTTGCTGGTTTCATTGGAGCTTCACAGTCTTTGACAACCAGAAAGTTAYAAGAACAAGTTTACTCAAAATGCTGGGAGACAATAAACAATACACAGAAAAGTACAAGGGCAAACTCAACAAACATTAAATAATGTAATTTTCATGTCCATGGTTAGGTAAGAACTAAACTTGTTACTTAAACTACAAACGAAGATGGCCTTTTGATGTTGTAAATTTATTTCAAATTTGAAATCTGAACTGTTTACATTACTGCAGCTGTCATTT
>NW_013952448.1:586592-594107 GCF_001266775.1 Austrofundulus limnaeus
TAATAATAATAATAAAGCAAAGGACAGCGTTTTTTTGTAATCAGCTTTACTAATAAAAACAAAAAAGCGGTTGTGTTGCCTTCGATTCAGTTTGTTGGGAATACCATGCCATGGATGATTGACAATCTACACTAGCAGAAAACAGACTGAAGTTAAAAATTGACAAAGCAACCCATACTAGTGTATGATCACAGACTAATTCCTGGAATACATCACAGAGACTGATGCTAACATTTTTCCAGAATTAATTAAAAAAATRTAAAGATGCTGCTGCAAGGTTAATGAGATGTTGGTTAATTTAAATAAATGGGAAAAATAATGGGAGTTTTGACTKTTTTCAGCTTTTGCAACAAATTCTTAACATCATCTGTGTCCAGAACACACTCACTAGCTTGTGGATGCTTGTATTCTTGCTCCTCCACTTTCCTGTTATCAGGAGTCAGTTTCATCACCTTGGAAACAAAACACTACAGTACAAACTCAAACACTGATCATCTTTCTTATTGAGGAGCAGCGAGTGAGTGGCCCTCTTCTTGGAAGAGTTATGACACAGGTGAGCAAAGAAAGTTGTGGGACAGACGCACAGACAGACTCTCTCGGTGCGTCATTGTCTCTCCTGCCACACTGGCGCCTGTCACTCAGCGAGGTCCTGGAATATGCACCGAGGGCCATCGACAGGCGTCTGTGTCAATGCTTGACAAACCTCAAAGCACCAGGCTGTAATTGGAATGACCGCTCTAATCCTCAGATCAAGACAGACTCATTGACAACCTAAGCGGGCGGCAATCCCAACAGCAACCTATTAGTGAAGCTGGCCTCTTTGCCGGGAGCAGTAGTACTAACAATGCTCAACAAAAGACACTTTCTTCGGAAGGCAGCACATCTTTTTTTATTTTTATTTTTTTTTAACTGAAATTGGTAAGAAGTGAAGGTTACACCCTGGGAAGCAAACTCTTTACTGACTTTTTTTAAAGAACATACCAGCTCCAAATTCTTACAATTTTCCTTATGTGGCGCCTGAAATTAATAAAATAATAAAAACACTCACTTTAAAATACTTTACAATTGTAGTCTTGCATGTAGAACTCCGAATATGTCTAGTTTTCATCATGCATGTTGAGTGTTTGAATTACCATCTCAAACCAATGCGCTTAAAGGAAAATTATACACTTCCGCCATGGCAGACTGAGATGTACCCTCTCAGACAAGCCTCCTGACTGCAGACAGAGCAGAACCTGCAAGGAATCACTCCCACTAACACTGCACTGCATCACTTAGACCAGACAGCCAGCAGACAGGTTCCCGTGCTTCTTCAGCTACAGCAGCAGGAGTCCCCGGAGCTGCTTCAGGACTGCCCTGTGTCCCACAGTTTCATCTCCCGTACAAGCAGTCTGCTCTCTGATGGAGGGGCGCATGCAGCGRGGGTCRACTCTGACATTGTTTTGGCAGAGCCGCAGAGCCTGGCTTCCAATCCTGATTACCAAAGCCAAGATGCCCAAAAGACTCACAATACACTCGTTTCTGATTCTGCTTCCAAGTGCACATCAGAGGGACTGACATGAGCCGAGACATACAATGTAAAAAAATAATATTAATAATAATAATTTTATTTTTGTGACAAAATGTCTTGCAGATGAGGTGTCACGGCTTCATGTTAGCAGCTCTAACAAACTAGTAGAGTGAAAAGCAAGTGGAATGCACATGCAGCGGTTATTTACCTTCATGAAAATATTAGGTTTCAAATCATAACATGCTGCCAAGACTGAAAGGGCCATATGATATTGCAATTAGTCACTACAACTCATTTTAAAGAACACACTGTGTACTTTTCTTTCAGAGTGCTAAGTAGTCCTTGGCACAACTTAAGAGCCATCAGCTTCATGCAGTGCATGACATGAGTGTTTCTTTGTATGCGTATGTGTGTGTGTGTGTGTTTATAGTTCCTGGCTTTTGTAACAGCACCGGGAAGCTGAAGCTGTCTTCCCAGGCATGCCTGTGCAGTGTAACCAAGGCTGACTGGCTGACCTCAGACTGTGTGGGCCCTTTAGCTGAAGATGAAGGAGCTTTTTCATTGACACAGGAACAGGAGGTATCGCCTTCCCTTTGCAGCAGCACTCATTCATGCCAGACACAATGCGTTATTATTGGTTTTGAATTGAAATGTTAATTTTGGGAACTGGGCAACTGGGTCTGAGAGTTTGCCCCTGCTCATTTCTCATTTTTCACTTGGCCAAGGTGGTCTGTTTCATTTGGTGGAGTTAACCCTCGGCTCTCCTTCTGTTACAGCACTTTAGGTAATGACTGAGAACCAAAAATGCAACATGCTAGAGCTTTATAACTTTTTTTTTTGTCTCAGACTGGATGTCAAACAGCGGCCCTCATACAGGAGTTAAAAGGTGAAACCTGCAAGACACCCACAGAGCAGCCGCTATTGATCTTAAAGCCAGAGAGGGGGAAAAAACAGCTCTTTCAGGCTTGGTGGTGTGAGACAGGCAGGTCAGCATTCTGCTGTACAGCCTCACAGAAATGAGTGCATCAGCAGGCCCTACAGATCTATATGACGGGAATTAAACAGCATAATCAAATTGTTTGCGCAACCATTTAGCATCTCATTCCCTTGCTGCCCTGGGCCAAACTGACCACTGGAGACCAGCCATCCACAGCAGTAACAAAGTAGGGCAATAACTAACAGCGATTAAAGGAATATTGATGGCCTGTGACACACAGCATCCTGAAAAATGCTATTTGGTCAAATAGCCGCAATAATTAAGTATATGAGGGTCAGTCAATTTTATCTGCTGCTTTTATTTGGATCGATTATTTCGTAAACTGGCCAAGCTTCAGAGAGCATTATTGCTGAGTGGGGTGTTGATTTCATAGCGCAGGTGCTTTGGCCAAGTCGCACAGCGGCAGCTCCCACACTGAAGTGTAAACACACAGAGTTAGGAATATTCCTGACACAAGCACAGAGGGTAATCCAGGAGGAAGAAGGGAACAGTTTGCAGTTTCACCTCTAGCACATTAAGTTTGTCTACATACGATAGAATTTTGCTTTCAAAATGTAGACGATCTAATTTTAAAACCTTTTCTACCCTAAAATCATTCCATTTTATTGGTTCATTTGAAGTGTGCCTCCTGTAAGCTGAAAAGCATTTCCTTTTTCCATTGTTGGTTAAAATATTCTCACCACGGATTGATAAATGTTACCTGAAAGCCAAAATAATTAGTTTAGGCTTGGTGAGACCTCATTGCTGTTAATGCAATGCAGTAGTTAAAAATAAACCAGGCCATTTAGAGGCTTCTCTCCCAGTTGATTGATTAAACATTAACCTGCTGGATCTGGGATATTTCTTATTAATCACAGGTGGCACAGGCTTAACTGAGCATGAGGAAAAGCATGCAGAAGATCCACACCGTGAATGCAGACRGACTTATCATTTAAATGTAACACGTTAGTCGGTGGATGCTCCGATTGGATGAGGGATGTCTTCTTGTTGTTGGGAAAACAAGTTGGAGACAAATGTCCATCTCTGGCAGTGCGGTTTGAGTTATACACCCACCCACACACACATACACACATATGCAGACGCACACATCAAGCAGAACATTGTGGGAACTGCCATGACCTAATGCATCGCTTATCTTCCCGTTGATTGTACATTTCACAGAGAAAACCACTTTCCTCATGTCTGCAACCCCAGTGTCCAGTGAGAAAACAKTGACTAAAGGAATGAGAAGTTTTTCAAAGAGTGGGTGGCATATCTGTAATCCTGGTCCAGCAGATATGCAACGGAGAAGCCCAAACTTCCACTAATGCCGGTAAAATAAAGCAAACTTTTGATCAGCAGCACTTATTTTCCCACAGTGAACTTATCGAGTTTATTTTGTAATGTCACTGAATATTTAGCCACTTTGCTTTGATGTGGGTGGTCAGTATCTTCAACGGCAACTGTCGGGTTTAAACTTGAGCCTGACAGAGCACCGAATCGGCCCTGAAATAGCTACGTTTTTCTTCCTGTAACCCTGGGTGACTGTTTTTCTTTTTCTTTTTTTTTTTGTGCCCAAGGAGCCTTTTATGAGGAAATTGACAAAGTAAATAACCTCTCAGCTGTTTCCCTTATGAATAATGTACACAGAGGTTGATGGATGGCTTTCAAAAGAATAAAAATTCAACGGCTCCAGGCTTGTCCCTGCACATCAGCTGTCAGCGTTAATGCACGTAGCGGTTCTGGCACAGCGTCTTACGGCAGCACACAGGTGCCCTTTTCACTCGCAGGCTGAAAATGACAAATTCAATAAACTCAAGACATCTCTCGAGTTCACCTATGGAATCAAACACACCTGACAAGCAGCTGAAGGGCTTCTCCCAGTCGCTCTGACATCCCGCCTTGACATCCTAATATCAATATCTCACTCTGCAGACCCCTGAATATCTCTCCGTTTGACTAGAACGCTTTGACACTGTGAGAAAGAAAACGAATATGTGTCAGAGGTTGTGGGACTTGAGGTAAGATTGTGATTAGGAAACTGAATCTGTGAGATGACATTAACAGAGAGTGTCCCCAACTGTGTGTGTGTTTAAGCCCTGGAGCAGACAGGCCTGTCTAGGGTTACCAGCCTTAATTCTGAWGGTGAAAGCGCCACAATCAGCCTACTTAATCTCAAAGCTGTTCTTTAAAAACCAGAGAAAGGCGATCTGTCTTCATTCTACTGTACAAAACAGGGAAACATGTGATTCATCCTAAAATGGAAATGCACATTAAATTAAATTTGCCTTTAGGGGCGAGCAGGACAACCCGTGACACCAGGTTTGTCTGGAGTAACAAAAAAGGTGCTTGTCCTCCRTCAAAAGGCCCAGTCTCATAAACCTATCCTGACCTGAGAGAACAAACCCTAGACTTCAAATTTTAAAGAATTAGCATCATAATGGGCTAAATGTCTGCCTTGCAATAAAAGCCCCGTAAAAGAGCCTTGCAATTTCAGTGGTGATGATAAACTGAGAGGTGCAGATAGTGTGAACACTTTGGATGAGACAAAACCTCCGTCCCAAACGGTCCCATCCAGTGACGAGGGAAACCAAGAACTGAGGCCATTCTGCAAGCTTGGGTGCCTTATTAAAGAATGACCCAAGGAACCTTAAGCTTGGTGACTATAGGTTCTACGAAGAGCTCCCATCAGGGCTCCCACCTGCCTGTCTGGGTACTCTTTTGACACAATAGGTCATGAAATGCAATACGGGCCTGCGTCGCTCTTTCTCAGCACACAAAAGGCAAGGAGCGGATGAACTGCAAGATAAATGACCCTGACATTTGAATAGTCTCCACACTGCTACACCATAAAAATAAACCATGCACAGAAAACCTGCAAAAAGCTCAGAAGTCAAGGGAAGAACTTTAATGTAGAACAAAAGGGAAGGGATCGGACCAACTGGCTAAAAGCTCAATTCAAGAAAGGCATTACTGATGACCAAAACAAACAACAGACAAGTGAGGAAGTGTAGTAGGCATGTTTATGTTTTCTAGTTTGATTGCTCATATATTTTTGAATTTACACATCAGAGAAGCCTGCTCAATTTTTGGACCAAATGTAAACAAATAAATAAATAAATAAATAAATAAATAAATAAATAAATAAAAGTCTGGTGGTCCAAGCAGCTGTGTACATGCCATAAGCATGACAACCACATAAAAGATAAAAAGCAACATAAAACTGAACAACACTAGTTAGAACTTTTACAAACACATAAAAAGTACAATTTCAAGCCATTCTAAGGAAAGTAAGGGTAACCAAGGGGAGACGGTCTCCAACAACAGCCGATAAAAAAACACATAAAAGAGCAGAGAGCAAAATCAATGAAAYAATCATGAATATCTTATCTTTTTTTTAAAGATGAGTAAATTACCACACAGGTGTGTCAATAATGTAAGCAACTTTGTCACAAGGCCTTTCACCTGACAATAGGCAGGTGTGCCAGTAGATACAAGGACAGTGAACAGCACCTGGGTCACCATTGTACTTGTTGGGTCTTTGATTTTGCAGCGCTGGGCCAGAACTCTCTGTGGGGWGTCCAGGATGGGCCTCAGGCTACAGTTTGTGTCAACTCAGGAAGGTTGACAGCAGAAGGCAAAAGATGTGGGAGCGTGGTTCACCTTCCTAAGATCATCTTTGTGAAGCTTCATCTCAGCCTGACTTGAACACTGAAGAATGGGACAGATTTGACCGAGGCCTGAGTCAGGAAGACATCTTCTTCCTTTCCTTACTCCTCCCTGCTTTGTTTTTGCTGACAGATTAAATTCAACACACACTCCACAGAATTCACTTACATCAGCTGTATAGAATCTAGATTAYTTTTTTCTATTTTGATGATTATGGGAAAAAATATCCACTAAAAACAATTATTTTCTAAAGGGTATAGGGTTTTTTTAGTACGTGATTTATTTTAAAGAATGTTTGAACTAATATAATTACAAAAACAACAAAAATAAAATAAAACAACAACATCAACAACAATAATAAATAAACTAAAATTACAGAAATCAAAAGGTGAAATCTCGCTGGAGACAAATAATTAGATTTTTTTGTAATGTAGCAGCTGCACACGTGGTCAGTTTAAGAGAATCCTTTAATGAMCCTTCAAGTGTACAGCGAGTGCACAGAAGTGGCTTGCAACGATGTTTCTGTTCTGATCACTCCCATCCTCTTCAGTTACTCAAAACCATCAGACCCATTTAGCTCAGATGAAGAAAGATAAAACACAAGATGCTAAAAAAATAATTTAAATGTATGATTTGCATAAAAAAGCTTGTCTGTATTTGATGTCATTTCAGAGCTGCAGCAAAGATGATTCGTTGTGCAGGACAGACTGGGACAACCCCTGAGAGTGTTTCAGTGTGTTTGCCTGGTTTTTCCTGTGGTGTTGTGTTTTGTGCAGGAAAAAAAAGCCACTGCTGGGAGGCACAGTGGAAGAGATCAATGCTACACATTCCTGCCACCTGAGAATCAAGTGTTTCTGTAATRCTGCACAGCTCAATCAATACTTAAGCAAGCAACCAAGAGGCAGGAGCCCAGTCAGTGTACATGCTTTGAGGTGAGAAGATTTACACACATACACCCATGCTTGTTCATGAACCCCATGGGGACCTTCCATTGACTTCCATTCATATTTTTTAGACTTTATAGCCTAACCCTGACCATATACCCRAAAATTAACCACACAGGTACTTACCTGACCCTAAAACTAACCTAAACCTTGATCCTAAACCTAACCCCACACCTGCAATTTGCATTTGGACCTGTGGGGACCAATACCAGGTTCCCACGATTCACTTCAGTCCCCACGAGGCTGCTTTTTTTTTTGGGAAAATTGTTCACACGTTGTAGGAAAACCCGTCCACACCACACAGATAAAGCATCCACACTCTGCAGGATGATTCTGAGAAGTTCACATCACCAATTTATTTTTTAATCTTGCAATAAATCAGTTGTCTTGCAAACACAATAATCATTTTCATAAAC
>NW_013952448.1:594387-598579 GCF_001266775.1 Austrofundulus limnaeus
TCTCTTTTTTGGGAGGGGGGCACCCTGATAGGGCTTGAGAGGATGAACACAACACTGATAAGGCCTCACAGTCACACAAACACACACGTTTGTTTGTATTTATATATAAAAGCTTACAGGCCTTGCTGGGCCGCCTGCAGCTCCGATCAGCACGGTCAATGACGAGGCTGAGAGGAGCACACTGGGCCCTGAACTCTGATCACCTCCACACCGGAGGGGCCACTGGCAAAGGTTAAAACAGCTCCACATCCCACCCTCTGCGGCTCTCTCGCCCCGACCCGCCAGCAGCTCCAGCCCTCAGCATCACAATGACTTTCTGTTCCACTTCCGGATCCCACAGCTCCCCACAAGACACGTTTATTCCAAACACCACTTCAGCAAGAATACCTCCAAACACCACATCTCCCATAATCACACAAACACACACGACAACTTTGCAGGTATTTTTAATACGYGGGCAAGTATTGCAGCTAATTAAGAAAATGTAGAAGTCTGAATCCTGTTGGAGCTGGGAAATTAAAAAAAAAAAAAGAACTTCATTCTGTTTTGCTTATTAGATTGAAAGAAAAATGCAGTTCTCAGAATTTCAATTGCAAAGTTCCTCCTAAAAAAAATCACATGCAAAATTGGTTCTATACGTGACTTTCTCCTGAAATATGTCCAATGAGCTGCACATGCTTTTTGGGTTGTTTAACAAAAACATAAAATAATAAAATAAAATAAATAAAAGTTGTTGAGAATATTCACAGTTCATTGGTTACATTTATGCACCTCACAACCACACAACACTGAATTTTTAATGTGAATTTTTATTTGTCATTTATGGCCTTTCAACAAATTTATATGATCGACTTAAATGTTTTAAACTAAATGTGTTCATAGAGCTATAGGCATTTTTTTAAATGGAAAATACAAGAGTTCGTTGTGAGGCTGTTTATTTGTGATAATGAGTGGATAAAGTCTGGGTCAACAAAAAGCATTATTGATGTTATCTTACATTCCTGCTAAATCAAACTTTTATTGATTTATTTATTTATATTTTGTCCCTGCGATATTGTCTTCTTATCAAAACGGGAAAAGATTAAATTAAATCTAACTTTAATTGGACTTTGTAACATAGACAGCTGGACNGCGATATTGTCTTCTTATCAAAACGGGAAAAGATTAAATTAAATCTAACTTTAATTGGACTTTGTAACATAGACAGCTGGACTGCACCGTTTTTTTTATCTGAGCTCCAGAAAAACACCTTTTTTTTTTTTTTTGCAAATTCGTCTCACTGTTTAGTTAAAGCGGGACTCTGCAAACAGAGGATTCACGCAAAGTAAATATATATATTTTACTGATGAGACAGGTCAGCATAAAAAAATTCGATAAGAAAAATAAAATCAAATAAAAAACATTTTGTTTTTACTTTTGATCTGTGCTGACTGGGMTTTATAACGTGTTTAGGTTGCAATAAAAACAACAGTTTGGTTTAAACTTTTGGCTTCTTTTCTATTGGAGCTGCGAACCTATAAAAAAAGAGGAAACTGACAAAATCCCCACATTAAAAAGTACAATAAGATATTTGTAAATTACTTATTTGTGGAAAATTCGATTTTCTTTATTTTTTTATTCAAATCCTAGAAATAAATGTGTTCAAAAAGAAAAAAAAATACTAGTTTTCTTTCTTTGTTTTTTCTCCTTTTTGGTAATGGACGAACAGTTTCAGCTAACGCGCAGAGGACATGGAGGGCACATCTCTGTCCCGGGGAACGACAGGGGGTCTGGGTGCGCACAGAGGCCGACCCCCGGTGTGGGTTTTAGTACAATTTAAAAATATATAAAAAAATACAGTAAGTATGAAAATAAGACTTAAAAAAAGTTTTAAAACTTTCAACAAACATACACAGATCTCAAACGCGACAGAAAAAAAAACATCTAAAATTAGTGATGCACTTAATCTTTATCTTTTTAATAACCACAATAGGAAATTCGTTAAAAGGAGTTCAAAACGAGAGAAAAATATGTATTTTGAAATTTTTCAAAGTGTGTAAAAAAACGTGTTTTTGAAAGAAAAAAAAAATAAAAGATCTCCTCATCTGGACGAAATAACACTTAAAAGTTAACCAAGCCTTGATTAGTTGTTTTTACTTTAACCTTTAAGCTTCAGCAGTCTCAAAAAAAACAAAGTTGTAAAAATAAAAGAAATGTGAGTAAGTGTCGGTTCCGGGATGAAAGCTGCCCCCCCACCCCTTAGTTTCGACTCGGACTCACCATTGTGCTCCGTTAGAGGCAGAGGAGGGTCGGACTGGAAGTGTTGCGGCTTCGCTTGTTTCCTCCGCGACATGCTGGCTGGCACATCAGCAGGCAGAGAATAAAAAAAATGACTACAAAACCTCCTCAAAAATTACGTAAATCGAGCCCCCCATCCAACGCGCATGTGCCCCGTTTATGATTATCAATAATGCCGTGCGATTAATCATACAGGAGAGGAAGGGGGGGTGGGGGGGCTTCTTTGAAAGGCGATTGGCACCTCGCCAGCCCCCCCTCCTCCTATTCAAATGAAGTCTCTTTAATCAATTAGCTCCTGATTTGCTGGGGACTCTTGTCTCTCTCTCAGCTCCCACCCAATGAGTTGATCCGYGCGGGGAAGAAAGGCTGGCTTTTCCAAACTCCCTTTGGAAAAAAAAAATAAAAAATTAACCCCTTCTGTTAGCCAAAGCCAAACGCTTTATCTTGACCACTTAACAGAGGGAAATGTCAGCTTCTCGAGCCCATTCCTGCGACAGGGATCTTTCAGTCTTTCACAGCGCTGGAGCCGCCATCACTTTTCTTTTTCTTTTCTTTTTTCCTCTGTAGACGCACGATCCAACCCAACTTTCCTCTCTCTCTCTCTCTCTCTGTCTGCAGCTCGCTGATCCCCGTTCAGATGTCTTGGACGAGTTGGGCTCTTGTTTGTGTTGAGCACCTACTGTCTGAGGAGTTTCACCAAGGGGAAGAGCAGCCGGTGCGCCCCCTTCTCCGGCAGAGAAAAAACAAACAAAAAAAGCCGGAGCATGTTCCGCGCGTAAAAAAAAATAATAAAAAAAAAAGGCACCGCGTTCCAAGCAGAAGTCCACGCGGCGTGGTTCGACGTCCCCCCACCCCAAAAAACCAGGATTTGTTTACAATATAAACTTTAGTATAATTAACAGAAAGGGAGTTACTTACTAGCACGTTTTCATCACGCACTGCTGTTCCGCGAATAAACAAACTTTGAGGGCCCGTGCGGCAGCGGGACAGGCGCGGAGCCCCGCCCATCGGGGAGGTGATTGGTCAGCGGGCTGTTCAGTCACAATGATAGTCACCGCCTCCTCCTTGCAGCCCTCCTCATTTTTTCTCCCCCCTCCTCTCTTTCTCTCGCTTTTCTCTCTCTATTTCTCTCTGAAAGCGCACAGCAGATCCAAACGGGCTGCGCGCGCTGAACTGATGATCAGAGGAAGCGCAGAAAACCAAGTCAGTTCATCCGAGTGGGGATGAAGGAAACTTTGAATTTTATGCTCAAACTTTATTTTAATTTTCTGATAAGGAAAGTTGGACTCTCAGACACAACACTCATTACATTTTCCAGTCGCTGAAATATTACCCCCAAAAAAAGTAAATAAAAATAGTCTTTAACCAATCATCCCGTGGTTGTTTACAGTAAAATTAACAACATTTTTTTTGTGAATTAAAAACCATGTTAATGGAATATTATTAAATCAAAGGCTCAATTTATAACAAAAGTAATAATAACAGCTGCTGTTCTAATTATTATTCATATGTTATCTTCCTCTTCTTGCCATCAATATTATTATTATTATTATTATTATTATTATTATTATTATTATTATTATTATTATTATTATTAATTTCCTGTACTCCGCCCTGAGTTGGGATGTTTTTAAAGAGATCAAAAGGTCCCCCGGGAGCTCTAGTGAGCACCCAGTCCAGGAGATTTATTACCTGAAAAAGATAAACGAAGCTCTCACTCGGGCTGATTTTGAGAAATGAAGATAATAACGTTACTATAGGTGATGCCTCGGATGCCATTATTTTTCCCTGAATATTTAAAGAGCAGCTGCGGGCTAGATGGATCTAGTCCACTCCCGTGTCAGCTATCTTTTAGTTTCGACTAGCCTTACTATTTACTTATTCATGAAAAAAAAAAGGAAGAGAGAAAAAAAAG
>NW_013952448.1:599639-600799 GCF_001266775.1 Austrofundulus limnaeus
CCACCCTACCCTACCCCCCCAGCTTGTCTGACACCGAATTCAACACGTGGTGGGTTTTCTATTCACCGTCCTGTTCCAGGCAGACGCCCGCAGAATTACAACGAGCTGGATCGGGCCTTCATCTGGGTCAGCTGCACGTGTGCGTGCGTGTGCGCGCAGGCGACCGCGTCAGCAGTGGACTCTAGGAAGAAGGAGGCAAAACTTTTGAGGATGCAGAGTTTCAGTGAGAACTTAAATAAACTTWCAGGTTTTGTTTACAACAGAGAAAATCAAGGTCAGTTTTATAAATATCCCCTTTTTTCAGGAGATCTCACAATGGTTATTTCTTTAAAATATAAATATGAAAATTATTGTCTGACTTGGTGACCTCCATCACTCCTAACACACATAGCTGGTAATTAATGGCACGCTGACGTCTTTCAAAAGGATTAGGAGCTTGATTAAAGGCAYTGAGAGCTGGCCTCGTGCTCAAAGACACAGAAAAAATAAGCCCAGATTTTCCATCAATCAACTCTCACTCACTTGTCACTGTGTGGCTCGTTAAAAAAAAAAAAAAGGTTCAGCAAAGCTTTGTTCAAGATGTCCTGCAGAAGCTTTCAGGGGGAAATAAGTTGGCAAAGATGCACAACGTCAAAACGACGACAAGAAAGGGTCGAAATTTGTAACTTAAGAGGCCTTTTGTACTTTTTGTTAAACAAAGGCTAAAATAAATAATTAAAAAATAAGAGACATGACACGACAAAAAAGTGTCACGTCCTGAATTTAAAGTATGAGGTAAAACGACTTTTGTCTTCCACAAATTGTTTCTCTCTAAAAAAGAATTGCCCACGTCAAAAGGTCAATACCTCCAGCGGCAAGGACCGGCCTCCCTTAATTAAGAGATCAAACCCCTCTCTATTGTCCTCCATGGTCCGGCCACCACTTGCCCCACAGAATCTCCCTCCTCCCAACATTTTCCTATCATTGCCCCCGCTCCCCTCCCCTCCCCTCCAGACAACTTCCTGGAGCATCACAAAATATCAGTTTAGCTGTGTTTGTTTTTTACATTATCTCAGCTGCTGTCACCGACACCCTCCTCCCCCTTTTCAGTGTTGTCCTGTTTGTGGGGAAAACAAGCAAACGTTCGGGTGTGTGTGTGTGTGTGTGTGTGTGTGTGTGTG
>NW_013952448.1:603096-608705 GCF_001266775.1 Austrofundulus limnaeus
GTGTGTGTGTGTGTGTGTGTGTGTGTGTGTGTGTGTGTGTGGGGTGAACCCTGCCTGGAGGTGAAGGGGTGGGCTTGTCATTCTTTATTTACCCCACTTGTGGAAGTCAAGTCAGACATGGGACATCAGAGAAGTCAAGTCCCTGATGGCTGGTGAAAASACTACCTTGAGGGGTAAACTAAGCATAGTTACAGCACAGCTACAACTTCCTAAATTTGCCGCTTTTGTTCCTCTTTCCCCTATTTGTTTGTGCAGTCTGTTTTTAAAAAAAGTTTGAAAAAAGTTCTCGTAGAATCAAAGTGCAGCGAATTCTTCTTGTATTCATGCAAAAAACCTAAAAGCCAGACGACTCACTGCCCCCACTTGTGTTTGTATGTGTGTGTTTGGAAGTGTGCTGAAATCAAACAGTCTCTGAGCTCATTTAGGCTGCATGTCAGACAGAATGGCAATCAGACACTCATCAAACTCTACTGCCCTTTTACTCTGCCTCCTACCTTTTGGCTCATCGTGTTTGGCGAGATGTTGCTTTTCAACCTCTTTTCAAACTGTCTGCCAAGGACAAAACAAAACACATTTCTCAGTCTTTTTGTAAATCTCACCCTATTCCCACCTATGAGCTTAATATTAAAGGATGAACAGAAACGGGAATCTTTCTGTCTCTTTTGAAGGATTTCCATCTAGCAAATAAAAATCACAAACGCAGGTAGGCAGAAAGCAGCGCAAGACACTTACAAACACGCGTATGAGCTAACACACACAAAGAAACTCGCACAAGCGCACACACAGGACTCTTTTCAAAGAAGTTTGCGTTTTTTATTACTTCCTCTCTCATTCAGCGGCCTCCCCACTTTTCCAGAGTGCCCTGGGTGTGCTGTGAAAGAGCTGCACTTATTATGTTCACCGGCTCTCCAAACCCAGCTTTGTTAGGTCCAGATCTCTCTCTCTCTCTCTCTCTCTCTCTCTCTCTCTCTCTCTCTCTCTCTCTCCCCGTCTCTCTTTAATATTCACAGTAAGAGACTTGGCTCACACAAGATGGCTGTTTTCCCAGTTTTCCTCCCTGCTAACAGCCAAGTGTGGCCCCTGTGAGTGTAAACATGCAGCAGGGAGGGACATCTCCTGACAAACATCTCCAAGGATGTGCCATCCTGTCCCATGTCATTCATTCGCTACCTGGCACCGGAGCTAAACTGTTAACACAGATGTGTGAGCGCCCGGGCCCCGCAGGGCTGCCAGCGGCTGCACATGCCTGCTCTGCTCCGTTCACATCCGCTCGTCGCACGGAGAGCGACACAATATGCAAGCGCGTAATGAAATGCTTGCAACCTTCATAAAAAAACCTGCCAGAAACGTAGATCTGTCTGCAGAACTTCAAACAGTTGAATATATAATAAGTAGATTAGCACAACTTTATATGTATTCTTGTTTAGTTTTCTAWGTGCTGCATATGTAGGCCACAGGAGCCAGAGCCCGATCATATTTTGGCCCAACCAGACCTGAATTTTGGGTCAGGTTTGGGCTATAAATCTAAACTCTAGCCAAACCCAACAAACTTTTGCTCAATAGGTTCAARAATTGACTGAATTGCAGAAACAACTTTGTTTGCTGTTGATTAGCTGTGATCGATCATCTTGGATAGGGCTGACTCCAAAAGTTAATCACTTGTCAATGCAAATCCAACGATTATTTGAGAATTTTAATAAAATCTATTTATTGGTTCCTGAGATATTTTGCAAACAGATAGACAAAATAATACAGAAAACATGATAAAAATGTTTCATAATGGGCGATGATAAAAAAAAGAAGGTCTTGCTTTGAACTCTCACACCATCACGTGTCGGTACGAAATGAGAAACCTCATGACAAAGTCTGCCACATTAATTGCATTTGGCACTTCAGGTGATTCTCACTTGCTTTAATTCCTCCTCTGTTTAACCAGGTGGGAAACATAAGAGCCACAGCTCCCAGAGACAATCCAGATGGACTTGCACCCTTTGTCACTGCCTTGTAGCTCAGTTTCTGCCAGTGCAAGCTCARTGCAACACTAGCAAACATTGTGAATTAGGTGCAGAGCCTACATTTAAACAGAAGCCAACTCAAAGCATTGACAAGGCAGCAAGATGGAAGTTCAGTCAGACTTCGAGCTTTTTGTTATTATCGTAGGTGTGATTGCACTCCATCACAGCCACATGTGAACTCCACAGCCACATTTACATCCTAATTACCAGCCTAATCAATGAGGCTGAGCTTGGATTTCATTTGGGTCATTTATGAAACCACATTTAGGGCATAAGAACAAGCAAACTGAAGTATTGGTAATAATATAAATAAATATAAACATTTATTTTCAACATGGAAACAAAGGATGCGTCTCCGGGATTCTTACAGGCAGACTGACTCAGCAACAAGAGAAGACAATTTGAATGCTGCAAGATTTTTTGCCCCAACATGACAAAGCAAACTGATGAGATATGCAGGAACAGAAAACAGTTGGACTGCACAGCATCAGCTGGATGATTTAAATGGCAACTGATTGAACAACAAATTCACATTAAGACCTTATTGATGAGTTCTGCGTTTCATTTGAGATCAATAGGACGATTGGTTGGAGGCTGCAGCAGGAAGAAACTATACAGGAAAGAGAGATGAGAATGAATTGAGCTGATTCACTACATAACCAAAAATGAAACAAATACAAAGAATAACTTTTGCATCGCTTGCTTTGCATTTCACGGTCAGCAGAAGTTGGCTGTAAACTTTTAAGAAGGTTGTCAGTTGGAAATACAAGAGTGGTCAAAAATAAAATAAAATAAATGCCGACATTATAAGAAAAAATGGAGAGGGGCATTSTGAAGTTCCTTTTAAAAAGTTAATGGTTTTAATTATTCATGTCTGGCTATGTTTTTGCTCTTCAGCAGCACCAACATCTAACAATTTTATGATCAGTGTTTTTCAGCAGCACTTTTGTTCCCTCATTCTGCTTCCATCCTTCTTTATGCAAATAAATTATTGTCAGTAAAAAAAGGCCAAAACCCACCAAATTTTGTATGTTTAATGCAATTAAACATTAAAAAAGCACAGAAAACACAAAACAGAAACATATCACACAGCAAGCCATAAATTCTGCCAATATTATTGAAAAAACAACGTAATATGTTCAAAGATTTTGCTATAAAAACTAAAGAMGAGAAGAAATTGCAGCTGTGTCATCACTCTCCTCCCACAGTGTGACAAATGATGAGAACAATGAACATTTCATTTTGAGCCGCAGCACAAGCTCCTTCAGGACAGAGATGAAGTGCTTCGGCTGAGATGAATTACAGGACAGTGATTTATCAAGACAGGCCAATAGGAAAAAATTACAAATGAACAATTAGCAAATGTAGTTGCAATTAAGCACTCGGAGACAAAAGATGAGCTTGYAGAGCGGGTGTGAACATGCTTCAAACCAGTTAACACAGGCTAATCTTCCTGCCGTTTGTAGAATATTACTGTGTTAATTAGGGTTAATTGAATAATTTCCCCGCACGGCATACAGATTATGGATGTCAAATACTGAGGGGCCATCTTGATTAACAGAATGTTGATTTATGGCACGCTGAGATGAGACATGAGAGATTCCTGTACACATTTAATTAGAATGAAATAAAAAGGGACTAATAAAGGAATCAAAATTATTTGTCTTGATATGTTACACATTTTTTGCAGTTTTCTTTTTGTTTCRCAAGTTTTAACATTCGTAATTGTTTCATAAATAATTAGTTCTATGTATTTAATACAATCCATGAATATTCTAATTTTACTCTTAGTATTATCACAAATATTAAAATTGATTATAGCCGGGGAGTATAAAGTTTAGACCTTTGTATAACTGCATATGGATTTCTTTACATCTTTAAAATATTATTGGAATTGAATTTCATGCCACAAAAAAAGAACCAAACAAACAAAACAAACAAACAAACAAACAACCCCCCCCCCCCACAAAAAAAAACATACATTTAGACTCACTATTTGCATTTTTATGATTTTTTAAAACTCTGAAATATGAAAAAAAAAAAATCTCAAGCCGGCAGCTATCTTGGACAGCATCTTGTATTTTTCCTCAAAAACCCCAAGAGCGATTTCTTGGGGAATTTTAATACGTTATTTCTGACAGTTTGCTGAACATATCCTGAAAGTTTCAGCTTGTTAAGAAGTTGTTTCAGGTCTAACCCTATTACTCCTGGACTGTTAGAACTTTGCTCTGTTCTGGGTGGAACACTTAGAAACCAGAATGTCTTAGTTGATGCAGAACAAATAAAACATTTACAGACCAGTTTGAACCACACTAAAGTCACACATGTTCAGTTTTTTTTTTCAGGGGCTAATAGCCTATATGACACGATCATTGATGAAGTATTTCCGTTAAAATTTCAGCCCCGCACCTCCCTTCCACTTCCTGCTGACTGCCTTTGGTTTTAGCATAAGCTCCTAGTACAAGTCAGTGAAAAAGTCACAAAAGTTAAAGCATCTGTGAGCTACTGGTATAAAACGTGAGTTCTGTTGTGTGCCGTTGTGTCCACTAACCAGCAGGTTCAAGAGAATAGTTCGTTTTTCTCCATTTTCCTCAAGTTGATGAGGAAGAAAGGACAGAGCAATGGATCATAGCAATGCAGGAAAAACTTTGCTATAAAAGCTCACGCTTGCGTTTGTAATCGACATTTCTAACCTGAAGATATTTAAGAGCCAGTGTCAGAAATGAGAAGACGGAGRTTACAAAAGGGAGATGTACATTTATCCCCTTCACTGCCAAGACCGAGAGAGCAAGGACCTCCTCCAGAGGACAGCTAGGAGGAAGCTAAAGCTTAGGTTATAGTTGACGAGTCGCACAGGGCGCGAGGAGGTTTGCGTCAAAAGTTACGCAATCGCGGCATCCCCGCCCCCACGCGTTGTGTCCTGACGCGTGGTCGTGCACCTCAGAAATTTTGAAGCTCCTCAAAGGCTGCGCACCACTCGTCGCGAAGGTGCTCTCGCTGAACAGGTCCAAATGTACCGGCATCTGTATGATCCCACCATGAGAGATCATAAAGACAACCAGATGGCACAAAACTCATGGAAGGAAATAGCAATGGCTTTAAAGAAAGATGAGTTAATATGCTGGACGACATGGAAAAATATTTGCGACTGGTTTGTGATCCTGGAGGAAACAAACCAGTGTTGCTCTCTCAGTTCGTGAAGCACAGAGAAACAGATAGTATGGAAAAAGAGGTAAATATTGTAACTTTCTTATGTGTAACGTCAAGCGTTTCTTCTTCTACACTCTTCCCGACTACTTTTCCGCTGGTTTGGCACCGTACTGCCATCTGTCGGTGACGGAAGAACAGCGATAACATGAACGTCAACTATGTTTTAACACAGCGAGCGGCTCAGGAGCGCGCCCACTCTGTAGAGCTTGCGCAACAACCCAATGCGCGACCATAACCCAGCCTTAACACAGCAGCTGGTACAGGTGTGTGTGTGTGTGTGTGTTATACAGTATACAGAGTATGAAATTATTTTAGACAACTTTTTCATGAGTTTTATGCAAAAGTAAAACCTTGTTAATGTTACAGCCTAGACAAAACCCGAGC
>NW_013952448.1:610958-614727 GCF_001266775.1 Austrofundulus limnaeus
TATATATATATATATATATGTATATATATATGTATGTATGTATATGAGACAATGGATCATGAAGTAACACATTTTGTATATTCTAACTTTTGCTTATTCTTTGAATATGCTTCATTTGAGTTCTGACCATCCTATAAATGTCTACTATCTTACATACAAAATGTGCAATGCACACTCACTAACATTGAAAAATATGCACCCAGATTAAGTGATGAAAATGAAAATGTACAGAAAGACCATGTGACAGATTACAATATCAGATCAAATAAGGAACAGATCGCAGTATACATGTACACTGCTGGGAACGTTTGTAGAAATTAGCACCATTCCTAGCCTGGATACAAGCCGTGATTCAGTGCAGAACAGTCTTACAGTTGTTGTATTCTCCCAGCAAGCAAGTCTACAGCTGTTGTAACTGTCCCTCATGATCTGACAGAGCAGAGGAATTCAGACTAAAGTTGACATAGCGGTGTGTTGTCAGGGTGTGCCATCAAGGTCCAGAGAAATGACTTGAAGTCTTAATTTCTGTCTCTCCACGTCATAATGGAGTAAAGTCAGCATGTCTATCTGAGAACGTTGGTAGGACTGGTCCTCTCCCTTTGGCACCACTATACACATGATGGTCATATGCAGTAACACAGAACCAAGATTCATTGCTGAACATGATGTGACATCACTTGTTATCAACACATGCCTCCTCATTTTGGCACAACTCCTGACACAACTGTCTCTGCTTTGATATTCAAAGCAGCCCACACGTGAGACAGCTGATTATGATGCTGAATGTTGTAAAGAGTCCAATACCTGTGCCAGAAGCAGATGTCATAGCTCTGTGATACATTGCACACAAAACAATCCTCACATGTTGGGCAAATGTACAGTGTATTCTGGGCTTATGCAAACCCTCAATAGAACCTCATTTAACCTTCGTCAAAAGCTGGTAATGCTATCCAATGAATTTATGAGACACTGGCTGTGGCTTGTGACCTTTACTCAACGTTTTGACTGACTGTTATAGGCTCCAGCAACTGCTTGATAACACTAGAATTACTTCACTTATGAAACAACCTATGCTGGTGCCCATTTTAGACCTGACAGATTCTTGCAAATCTGATCATTTACTTATCCAATACTGGTCTGTTGTAGCCTGGCCCTTGCCTTCCTACGTAATTCCATTCATTTCTAGTTTCCTTCACTGCTCCGTTTGGGATTTTTCCCATAGACAAGGATTTCTTCAGGAGAATTTTCATCCGGCCCAATCAGCAAACAGAAGGCGGAGTTTTGAACGACGTCGATGTTCTGTGCAGTGTCTGCTAGTTAGTTTAGCAATGGCAGTGGAGGAAGTGGATGAAGCCAGTCTGTGTTGATAAGGCTTCCAAATCAAATTAAATTTGTCTGACAAAGCCTGCAGCACTCATTTACAGTCATCTTGTTGAGCTTAGCATGTCTCTCCTCTCAGTAGGGTTGTTTGCAGCACATGCAATTTCTGGTTAGCTTCTTAACTTCGCCTCCTTCACAGTGGAGCTGGCATACACATATGTCGCGGCCAACCAGTTCAATCATTTTAAACTTCAACAGAGGCCACACCTCCATCAAGAATCACTTCTATATAGCTGAGAGTCCAGACCTTGAACGAAGCAAAGCGAAGGACCAGGCTAGGTTTGTTGGTATTCAAAATGACCTTTTATTTCAGTGACTGTATTTATTATTGTTTGTTCATTTGTCTCATCTCTCTTTTGGTTGATGCATACAGTGGCTGACAGGTGCAAACACACTGGAAACAACAAAATGAGCAGCAAAGAGAAAATGATGCATATATATAAAAAGGAACAGCATTCAACAAAACACTTGCAAACTTCACTCCACAAAATGCAAGTGCACCAGACCACTAGAGAGACTCTACTAGATTTGACCGCCAACCACACCCCCAGACCGAATGCAGGTCAGTCTCATATCAACCGTAATTTAAACTTTCTTATCTTTACTTTTAATAGTAATTTGTATTATGTAGTTCACATTTCCAGTATTTACAAGAGGATGTATTTAAACACAGTTTCAATGCAGATAATAGAGGTTATTTGATTTCTGTTGTTGTTGTTAGCATGGTCTTAGCATTAGCATGATGCTATGAGGAAATGTGAGAAACTTAAAAAAAACAGCCTCATGCTTCATTTTCAGACTAAGTTTATTCAGAACAGATTGAAAAGAACAACAACCTAATTTGAGCTTTGAAAGCTTTCAGTGCCTTACGTTTTGTTTTTTAAAACCTTGTTGGTTGTATTTTTAAAGCATGTCAGAGCTACACAAACATAGATTTTCATTAGAATCACTGTAAAACAATGTTAAGCTGTGTTTTACTAATGTTAAATTGTGTTTTACTAAGTTACACTATTGTTACAGTAACTACTGCCAAACTACTCCCTTCCGATTTCAGTGACCAGTACATGTAGAAAAATACTGATTGTTGTGAGATTCTCTGCTGTCTGTGACTGTTTGTGTGATTACTGTGTTCGCTTTTCCATTTGCAGAGCATTTATCGGTTTGCTGTGTGTTTGCACCTGTCGGCCACCGTAGATACTGCAGTTACAAAACAGCTTTAAATAATTGTGAGCGATAAATCTGAGACCTGCCATTGTCACCACAGTGGGCTGTCTCCTGTTACACCCAACACTTATCATTTTGTGCATTTAATTCCAAAATTGTGAGACTTACTTTTATTTGTGACAAAGTGAAACTTTGTTAATTAGTCAAGAAAGTCAAATCATATGTTTTTTTTATATTCAGGCTGAGACCACCTGTTTTTGCTGGGTTTTGAGTTCACAAAAATAAATTAAACAAGCTATAACATTTAATGATAGTAAAAAACTAATATAATTGGAATTTTCACAAAACACTGACAGTAATATTAATTTTCTAGCTTTAGGATTTTTTGAATTAAAAAGAACCAAAGTCAGCTATACTCAGACATAAAAGAAATGCTAAATCTCTAGTTTCTAATTCTTTGCCCTCTTATTCACATCTGTGCTAAGAGACGACTTTCAAACTTAAATAAACCTTATACTTTTCTGTCTAAGTAATTGTGGGAACACAACTCCCAAAGCTGTGAGAACTCTAAGAATCACCTCAGTACACCACMTGGCCAAGTTTCTGTCACCTGCACACGGCTGACACCACCACATCTGACTAAGGGGCTCTATTGAACAAAAATCCCTGTCTGAACATTACAATGTTATGAAGGACCGCTTGAGTGTGGAGCCATGCTTAGCCCTCGCCCTCTGATCACACTGACRCATCCCACAGGTACTAATTACTGAATCTACTCCACAGAGGAGCTAACATGGAAGACGGTTGACATTTGGATACCTGCCGTAAGATTCAAGCAGATAATTGGGACACAGCTGAGAGGGGGGTCCGGCAAAGTTAGTTTCAGTTGATAAAATAGATTTAGATAACTGCCAGCACAAGGCACATCACCAACAACACAGCCTTAGGGAAACATTACGGGGGTCAGCAGGGTGAAAGAACTCAAGAATTTTAATTTTAACAGCTTGTAGACTGGTCAAGTATTTGAGTTCCTTAAGATATAGATAAATAACTTACTTATAACAAGCTCTGGTGTTCTTGACATGGACAAGTTGCATTTGATAGATTGTACCACTGCCTTTAGATTTACAGATTTCAAGAAAACCAATCTGGATTTTTTTGAAAAAACTCAAAAATTCTTTTGATCTTAAATCAGGGGCGCCAGCTCCCCCCCTCCCCTGTGCCC
>NW_013952448.1:617097-620138 GCF_001266775.1 Austrofundulus limnaeus
ATCCAGCAGTCACAGTGCGAGGGGCGGGGTACACCCTGGACAGGTCGCAAGTCCATCACAGGGCTAAACATCAACAAGCAAATATAAATTTTAACATACAYAGAAGAGGTGATGCCTTAAAATTTTAAAAAGCTTGTTCCTTGTGGTCTTTAAAATATGTATTTTGACATTTTTAAATAAAATGACAATCATTTTTGAAGGGAACTGTCCCCATCAAATTTAAAATTTAATTMATTTAAACCCCCACATTTACCATAAAACATTAGTTCATACAGTGTTGTTTCCCGTGCTTAACAAATAAATTTATTTCATTTTACCTATAGAATACTCACATTAAGTGTTTTCCTGTGTAGGTAAAAATCAGTTTGACAACCTGTTAAAATACACCAGAAAGCAGGAAATGGCATTTACTTCTTTAAAAATTTTCTAGGGGAGGACCCCCAGACCCCCCACAAGTGGGTCCCCCCAACATTGCAAATACTCATTCTTGTTTTTTTCTCTGAATGTCATAAAATCAGTGATATTATCTGTAAAATTACAAATTGAACATCTGTTTGGCAAAATTAAAACATAGCTTTATATTGCCGTAGTTTTCAATTTGTCATTTTTCAAACACATCAGAACATTTTTGTTATAGATATTAGTTTTGGTGTGCCACCCCTTGTTTTTCCAGTGCCCCCACCCCCCCATGGCCTCCCTTGAAAATATTTTCTGCAGGCGCCACTGTCTTAAATCATTCCTATTTTTTAAGCTTACATAAAATAGATTTTTCAGTTGCAATTTTGTAACAAAGTATGCAGTACTAAAGAAAAAAAGATGCTTCTGATTGCAAAAGACGTGGCATTAATTGGACACCGAGTATTAGAGATGGGGAAGAGTAGCATTTAACTGACTTTTATGACAGTTGTTAAGTCATTTCCTGCTGCACTGGTTTATGTCTTTGCAATAACCTCCATGAATGATGTAATAAGAGATTATGTTTCTTCTTCCTTCCTTTATCATCTACACATCTTCGCTAAAACCAACAAGACTCTGTGCATCCAAGAAGGTTAAACTAATGTTTGAACTAATCTAAATTTATTAAAATAGACAGAGTATGAACTGATGGGTCTTATTTTGCTTGTAATAATGAACACAGATGAAAGAAGTAATTGTATTTAGTTAAAAATAAATCATGGCATCTCATATATGAATAATCTAAAATATAAGATAAAAACATTACTTGTACGGTGATTTTAGCAACACTTATAGGTAAAATCTAAACAGACCATTAAGATTTGTTTTCAAATGTGGAACAAGAGTTTGTTCTAAAGGGCAATTTGTTTGGTTTAACAAAATGCTAAAGTTTTGTTAGTCACGAAAACTCTCCATGTACATTAAATGAGTACAAAGACATTCACACTGATTATCAAATTCATCTAAGATGCTGTAGTCACATGAAACATCCAAAAAATCCAGAGGGGCCTTCTGTCTTTTTCCCCCCTGTCTCATTTACAATAGACTAGTGTTAGAGACAAGCAGGACAGTTGCCAACAGAACATATCCAATTGGACATAGTTATTAAAAAGTGGGAGTAAAACAAACTAGGCTGAGACTGAGTTATTTAATGGGGGAAACAGCAGAGGAGTCACTGGTTAAAATATTAGAATGTAAATCAGTGTGAAACACGAAGTGAGTAATGTRATATTCCAAAGTGTGAAATTCAGCAAGCTGTGAACAGACAGACCCATAAATTACAATTATGACATTGGCCTGAGACACATCTTAATTCTTTCAGACAAATGTGAACATGTGTAGCGGTTTCATCACATCTGTAAAATGTCACTTGCAGGCTTCTTTTTCAGCCAAGGCTGTRTTTGAGAACAGGAAGTTTGTGTCTTGTCATCCTTCATCACATGTGAAATCACTCACTTTTTTTTCTTTTACCAAAGGACACAGAAAACACTGGCTTTAAGGTTTGTAAATTTACACCCTTCTATTTTTAACAAACCGTTATTTTTTTATACAATCACTATCTGATTTTGTTTCCCATTCAAAACTGTATGAAGAGAGTGGGAATAAACAGGTGGCTGTCTTTACCTTTTGAGTCAGGAAAAAAAAAACTTTCCAACTCAACCTGAGCTGGAAGATGATGTCACCCATTTTAACATCCTGTTGATTAATCCCCGGTTCCATCAAAAGCCCAAATGCACTTCTGTGGATTTAAGAATTCAACCAAGCAGTAAACAAGCTGATTGCACATAAAGTCATAAGTTTTGTCAAGTGCGTGCACGCATCTCTGTTTCTTCAAAAGCGTGGGTAAAAAACTGTTGGTGTTGCTCGGCTTTTTTGTGCTGACTGTGTTTTATGCCAGGACAAGGGTTCCCTCTTAAATCCACACTGATTCAAGACTGAAGTCAGACAGGCTGTGGGCCAAGATCTAAATCTGTCATTTTCCCCTCCAAGGAAAATGTGTATTTCTTTAAAGATGTCTTCAAGCAGATGTGGCTGTGGAGGATAGATTTAATCTGACTAAATCTTATCATTTGATTGGACCTGAGATTAGGACTGCAGACCAGTATTTTCAATAATTATTCTGTTGCTGAATTAAATGTATCCTCTTAACACACGCAAATAAACATGCTTGCATTGCGTGCCTGCCGGGAGATCCAGAGTTTATTACTCTTACTTAGCACAAAAAGTAAAGATATTTGTGTTTGGTAGATTATTTCTTTGTTGTAACGATGCTTCTTGACAATAAATCTTATACCAGGTATCTGATTAGCAGTACCAGGGGGGGAACAGAAGCTCAAGTGTCAATAGCAACAGCAAAATAAGCTGTTTGACGTAGAAGATTTGGCCATTTTTCTTGTGTGTGCCACTCACATACTCATCTCTACTGCTCATCACAAATAAATGATCCTTACAAATTTGTCACCATTTAAAAGGTCAGTTAACAAGCTTTTCAGTGGTATAACATTCATTGCCAAAAATCATTGTTACAACAAAGAAACAATCTACAACACACAAATTTCCTCACTTTTGTTATAAGTATATATATA
>NW_013952448.1:621018-630526 GCF_001266775.1 Austrofundulus limnaeus
GTGTGTGTGTGTGTGTGTGTGTGTGTGTGTGTGTGTGTTTGCATGGTTTAATAAAGGCTTAAAACAGTGCTTCATTCTGCAATGAGTCTATGAAAAAAAAGAGAAAGATTAAAAAACACATATGTTTTAGAAGTCATTAGGAGGGACTCAGCAGAGCCTGCTGTGGGCTTGATTTACACAGGGCAGTAAGCCATTGGTGGGTGTAAATAATGTATTAATTTTTAAAGAGTTTTTTTTCTCTCTCCTTTTTTGGTGATAAAAAAACATCTCCTTCTGGTCAAGTGTGAAGTAGGACAGAGCTAGATTAGAGAATGTTCTATGTTATCTTATCCGAGCATGGGCTTAATGTCCTTCCAACAAGTGGTTCATTAAAACAGAATGGCAATGTTTAATTCCATGTATTACAGATGTGCTGTGGCCCAAAGTCTGCCAAGATGAAAAGCACAAAGTGAAATGTCGAATACAACTACAGTATATCAGGTTTGTGATTGGAAACATGATGGCATTTTAGAATCTGACTTTAGTTAAACATTACTAGAACTGCATGCTTGTTAGTTTTATACATTTGAATAGAGTCATTTACTAACGGCAAAGTTTTAACTTGAGTCTAAGGAAAAATCCTACCACTGATATGTATTACATTTAAAACTTCAAGATTCCAGTTTTTTTTTGCCATTTTCAAGAAATAATGCAGCATTACTATGAGATTCATTGAGTGAATTTGGCAGAGTAAAATGTAAAAACAACAGATATATAGATGGCAAATGGCTTGAATTTATATGGCGCTTTATCAAGTCCCTATGGTATCCAAACTGCTTTACACTTCAATCGTTTACTCATTCATACACACTCTCACACAGTGATGTTGGTAAGCAACATTGTAGCCACAGCTGCCCTGCAGCACACTGACAAAAGTGGGGCTGCCATGAACCGGTGCCACCAGCAAGGTGGGTTAAGTGTCCTGCCCGAAGGACACAACAACTTAGAAGGATGGAACGGAGGCTCCAGTCGACAACCCACCAGTTATAGGACGACTCTCCTAACTACTCTGCCACAGCCTCCTCTAAATTCTGATATACTGAGTGAATGTCAGTTCAGTCCTGATAATGTGCTTTAGTGATCAGCCCCTAGAACTCTGCAGTCCAGAGAATCACAGCTGTGGTATCAGGTTGTAATAAAGGATGCCAGAATAGTCTCTGTGTTTTTTATTCAGAAGATGGTGAATATTTTCAAGTGCATGCTGAAAATCCTCAGCTAATATTAAAGGACAAGCCTGTCTTGCTGCTTTTGTTATTACACTTGTGTGGTGGGACCAGCGCTGATCCTCTTAGCTCCATCTGCATACACTGAGACATGCTCTCCTCCCTGCAGTCTCATAATTTGCAACAAGATATTTGATCTTACTGGTGTTGAGTAGCAGGTTGTTCAAACACCTCAACGACAAGGCTCTCACTTCTGCCATTGATGGTGATGTCATCAGCAAATATGAGAGTGTTGTTCAATGTGAGTACACTTGTACCGTTGAGGACAAACAAGTTATACAGAGGGGGACTCAGTACACATCCCTGGGGTGCACCAGTGTTTGCTTTAGGAGTACAAAGGGTGGCATTTCTAAGCTGAAYCACCTGTGTTTGTCAAAACATCCAKTATCCATCTGGCACACCTTCACCACAGGTTTCCTTTCATGCCACTTTGGATTCAAAGCACTGTAAACTCAAAACTGTGATTTCTTGCTTTCTGAACTCTAGACAAATCTGTATTTTCATGTTTAATGCGACGAGAAAGTATATCCAGCAGAAACTTGCCTTCTGTAGTGTACATGCAATAATAGCGACAGTAAAACATATCAAGCACAACATTTATAAAATATCTTATTTTTTATTGTTTATGTGCAAAGCATGTGCAGTTATAGATGAGTTTTTATCAGTTTCAACCTCTTAGATACTGTATGTGATAGTTCGGTAGATGGACTTAAAAGTACAGTACACTATAAGATCCTCTTTTTTGGTGTTAGTTGTCAGTTGTATCTATTGCTAGCTTAACTTTCTTCTGCCAACAAACTAACACATGACATMCTTTATTCAGAATTGCAGCAATAGTCTATACAGTATAAGCACAGGCACCAGACAGAACAAAAGGTCCAATCAAGCATCAAACAACTACTTCCTGTCTCACTCAAATGGCCTTAACCTTTATCTTTCAACCTTATAAGTCATGCAGGTCCTCTGGCTCTGCTCACACTTTTGCCAGTCCCCTGTGAAGGAATGCTGAGGTATAATGCTGCCTCCTGCCAGTGTCTTGTCATGCTCAGAATTGCAATTGCTTTCTCCAGTTTTCATCCATCACTTGAGCAAGCCAAGACCTGCCATGATTTTACCTTAATATTATTAAAACCTTAAACATCCTACACCCATAAATTAAAGGCACATCACCGGTGATGTCAYTACGTGGGGAGAATGTATGTGCTGCTGTGGAATAATTACACAGCCAAAGAGGAAGTGTGTCTGAGCATTCTGAGGACAAAGCAGGACATGCGGAGAGAAATTAAAAGGGAATAGTCCCATTTTTGAACAAAGAAAATCAAACTGTTCTTGTGTAAAAACATATTGGCGGAAAGTGACTCAGTACTGTGCCTCCTTTGTAACAAGTGTTGTTCACGTGTCRTCAAACAAACCCTTGTTATTTGACAGAAGGCAGTAGAACACTTGGAGTAAGGGAGAACTTGAGTGTGCTAAAATGACCTACATGCCAGTGAACCTCCTTTTTTATGAGTTTAAAAACAAAGTGTGTATGTTTTATTCATTTACTAGGTCAGACCAACCTGGAAGTGGAACTATTGCTAGAGATAAAGAGCCCAAACATCTGTTGTTAAATGCAAGCAGGCTGCAGTGTGACATGTTTGCAGTCTTGTCCTCTTTAGATGTTTGGCCTACAGTGATCCACTTCAAACACTTGGCTTGTGTCGCTACTTCTCTTCTGCTAAAACCCTTTCTCACTCTCTCATTTTCTATCTCCCTCTGTGTCAACTGAGTTCCAAGACTGATACCCTTTTCCTCCTCACTCCTTCATTCCTCTTCCTTGTGTGTGAGATGTGCGTGTGTGTTTTCCCATTTCAGTTTATTCTACTACTTTCAGTAACATTGTAGTAATTAAACATCTCATAGTGTCATATTCCCCACATGGAGATTCAGATCAAATGAATCAGGTATTTTAAAAGCAATAAAGGTATTAAGGTATTTTATTGATGGCTTCTGTAATAATTCCATCAAAGTTGGAGTAATAACAGGGTAACAAGTGGAAAAGAACAAAATCCCTTTATAAATAACAAATGGTATATTTTTCTTTGTCCAKTGTTTTATTGTAATCATGTTTGGCCCATCCTATTATGTTTAACTTGTTATTTTACAACAAGTACAGTATAGTGTACTCAGTACAGTATACATTGTATTCTTCTTAGAAAACATTAAGCTTTACAGCTTTGAGCTTGAATTTATTAAGAGCATTTCATAGAAAAAGTGTGCTTTTTTCTTCATAAACTGTAAAATCATATAAAACAATATAAATAATTCTATGAGTTTCCATTTTTAGTAAAATAAAAAAATAACAACTTAGAGTTATTTTTATKTTTAAGGATTAACTCTGTCAATTCAGGTTACAATAATTAGTTACAGGAAACCAAATTTATATCTTCAAATTATCACCAACCTCAAAAAAGCCAAGATTTATATTAAGTAACAGTAACACTTATAAAATAATCAGAAATGTTCATTTTCATTTTCTGAACTTAATCAATCCTCTCGTTGGATGATCAACTAACGGTTTGGCTCACCATTGGGTGCAAAATKACTGGTTTTATATAACAGGGAGTCATCCCACATCAAACGCCGCTCTGTACCTTATGATGGTTGATAGATTTGATTCAAAATCACACAATCTTTTCATGAATACACTCACATCTTGTGCCCAGACAAACAGCTTAAATACCCTCATCATGACTTCAGAAGAAAGGCATCAGCAATCCTCACATGAGAATGGACCTTAACGCGACTGCACGTGCCCACAGATGAAGAAGAGGGRRAAAAAMYTTTWWTTWWTTWWTTTTTTTTTGCAAATACAGCTGGCAGGCAGTTTAAAGGAGCCATTAGACTGCTCTTCTAATTGTTGAAAGATAAGAGAGCAGAAGATGAGGAACAATGCAACCAATGCAGAGACAGGGGAAGGGGTGTGTGTGTGTGTGTGTGTGTGTGTGGGGGGGGGGATTCTTCAAAGCAATATCAGTTTTTCCATTAGTTCAATTTGAATTGATTTTCCTCCTTCAAACACTAAAAAAGCAGATGCTAAGACGCTTCCCTTCAGTGTGTCTCAGGAAAAAAAGATCTAATGTTGTTGAGAAAAAGGAGAAGAAGGAAAGAGAAAACGAGACGGGGGAGAGTATGGAGCTAAACATCTCTTTGATTACTATCTGGGGGCTATAGTGAGCAATTACTGGCTGGAACATTTAAAGAAGCTGATTACAGGCAGTCAGACTGCAGAGCAGACAGACAAACCTGGTCCCAGGTATTGTTCGGCTTACTCATGGCTATCTCGCTGCCATGTACTACTTTACAGTAACCAGAGCAGTGTATTTTAGTAAGACACTCCAACCACTGAGTGCTACAGGAGATCAGCTTGTCATTAATTTGTAAAGAAAAACCCAAAAATAGACAGGTGCCGAAAAACGAATGTAAAGCGGACTAAGTAAAGTTTCTCTGTCCACCACATCCCACCTTCCAGACTTTAAAATTCAGCTTGTAGGTGTTCCTGAAAGAAAGAAGAGGTGGACAGTAAGGTGTTGGGAGAGAGGAATGAGGAGAGACAGAAAGAGCAGGGGAAGGGACAGATCATTAGTTTGCAGTTTTCTCACAGCTTCAGGCCTTGTGCTCCTACTTCTGTTGATTTACGGCCTTTCTCAACATGACCACATCAGAGAGAGGAATAATTACAAGGCTCTAAAACCATGCAGTTTAGGGTTGTTGTAATGAAATTTGCTGGCCTGCAGTTGTGTTTTTAGGATGAGGAGGACAGGAAAGACTCAGGTGAGTTTCTTAAGATCCCAACTTCTTAATAGAAGCGCACAGATGCATTGAGACCCAAGTTCACCATGAGAGAGACAATTTAGCTTCTCCTTTACAAGAATTTTTTTTATCCGCACCAATTTCTTGTTATGGTGATTAAATATATTCCCAGTGCAAAGCTTCAATTACTGGGCACTGGAGCACCACAAAAGGGTCTGGCTGGGAGCTAGGCCTGGGGAGTGGGCTTGCCTGGCTGGCTAGCGAGCTGACTTGGCTGCTGCTGCCCTGGCTGCAATGCACGAAACAGAACAGTTCCAGGCCTTGTCTGTCCCCCAGTTTAGCTCCAGAGCAGAGCAGAGAAGAGCTGCGGGGCCTGGCTGAGGGGAGCCCTGGCTGTGTAAGCAAGCAGCTGCCTCCCTGGCTCCAATGAATCATGAAGGTTCTAGAGGTAGCCAGAATGCCCCCACACTCCTGGGTGTTTCGCTTGGCCTCGCTCAGCTCTGAGATTGTTGCACTGACACAGACTCTGTAAACAAAAGGGCCTTCCCCTAAACAGAAACAACTATTTTCTTGCACCTGCTGAAATGGCACATGGAAACACAATTTCCAACAGCTAAAGGAACAACGTAAAGGTGGATAAGTTGTCGATCTGATCAGCTTTATTTTTCAAATTATTGATCCATCCTTGCCATGAAAGTGCAATGTAACAAAAATCTGTAGAATTTCATTTAAAATGAAAAAAAAAAAACAAACTTCTGCAACAAACTTCATTCTATCAGCCTTAAGTCTATGTACTTCTACTTGCCTTGGATTCAGTTTTTTTCTTGTCTTTTTGTCTCTTTTTGTTGACCTATGTTTTTAGTTGTTGAATATTTCAAATTATTTCACTTTTCTGTCATATGTAAATTCAATTTTAACAGACTTCATGTGAATACCGATCAAATGTCAAATCCTCCACACAATGGCCTCAGCCAGGAGACCCAAACCACCAAACATCCCCACAAGCAGAATGGCAGCACTGGAGTCGGCTCTTCTTTAATGGCACGCTGCCTTCTATTCACCAATCCTGGGGCATGCATCATTTATTCCGAAGGCACTGGTTTTTGTCCACCTGTCACCTGACTCCTTCCACCGCTGCTGGAGGGGCCATGGGGCTCAGGTGGCAAAAAAGGGGGGAAGCGGGGGATTACAGAGGCCATCACTCAACCTCAGCAGCTGTACATCACAAACAAGCACACTGATACAAGTCTTTCTTCATGCAAACACAATCTCAGTTGTTTAAAAATGTACACAGTCAATCTTTATGGTATGAATCATCACACATGGATGGTATCATATAAAATAAACAGCAGGCAAGTGTATGTAATCATGCATTTAAGATCCACTGGAAACTAGAATTCCTTGAAAAATGCATTTTACCAAAGTTTAAGTCATTCACTTGACATGTTAGCACTCCAAATATCTGTTAAAATTATTCAGTTTTTAACCACAGCAATTTTTAGCTCAATACCTTTCTTTACGTTTGTCAGTTACTTGTAAGGGCCTTTTTGAATCATGTTGACTACAAAGAAGACTTAGTTGTAAATGTAGATTCAGTAATTGCTTCACTAAAATCTGGCCAGTGCTTCATGAGTTGTTTTGCTAAGAGATAAACAAACACACATGCACACTGACACAGGCAATTACATGATCATCCATCAGGCGATACGGCAGATGGAGTAAGGCCAAACAAACACTGCATCAGTCCTTATCAACAAAGCTGAAATTATGAGTTTAAAGCCAAATGATTTTCAATGGGCTGTTAGTATTATTCAATTATAGGTGAAATATACATATACAATAATAGGATAAGGTGTTAGCGTGTTAATTAAGGGTTTATATAAGAACCACAACAAACCTGGCTCACACGTTATCCAATTCAGAACCTTCTGAAGTTTGATGGAAAAGATCTTACTTTTTTGATTTTCAAAGACACCAGCACCCACAAACAGGGGTTAGACAATGAAACTGAAACACCTGGTTTTTGACCATAACATCCCTTTCAGACAGCTTCCTCTTGCATCCACAGTTAATCCTGTTGGATGTGGTTCATCCTTCTTGGTGGTATGCTGACATTACCCTGGATACTGTGGCTCTTGATACATCACAAAGACTTGCTGTCTTGGTCACAGATGTGCCTGAAAGACATTGACAATTTGTCCTCTTTTTGAACTCTGTCACCCATAATTTTGTGTGCATTGCAATACTGTATTTAGAGCAAAACTGTGCTCTTACCCTGCTAATTGACCCTTCACACTCTGCTCTTATTGGTGCAATGTGCAATTAATGAAGACTGGCCACCAGGCTGGTCCAATTTAGCCATGAAACCTCCCGCACTAAAATGACAGGTGTTTCAGTTTCATTGTCTAACTCCTGTATGGTTCTATATACTTTATATGCCATCTGTATAGCTGTATTCCAATTCAGGGGCTGTAGCCTAGACTGTTGCCCACATAGGCCGCAACCTTTGCAGTCTGTGTGGGTTGCATAAAAAGGCAGTGAAATGAGATGGTCTGGCCTTTGGAAAATGTATGTTTACGTGAGCATGCACTACCTCACTGTCATAGTGATAGACTTGAAATGCATTGGGACATGTATTCACATCTTTTCACCAGAGGAATAACTTCACATTTAAGAATTTTACACCTAATAAATAAATAAATAAAAATACATTAATAATGGCAGTGATAAAGGCAGTGATGTAAGCGGCCAACAAAGGCTCCTGAGTTGGGACACAGCCTGTGTTTGTTTACTTGTAAAAAGGCACATGTATTGCTAYTGAAGTAGATAGTTCATGTTTAAAACTTTAACCAAAAACTCCACCATTCTTTGCTCTATAGCTGCAACTCAAAAACAGAAAACCATTGCATATGTTCACAGAACCAGTCATACTCAATGTTTTGGGAGCTGTCTGTTTTAGAGTCAAGTGATGAGTGAGAAAGCAGTTAGCCAAACATTTGAACCAGAATTACACTTAGGAAATTGTACAAGGTGGAAATGTACTGGTTTAGGCAGAAAACAATATAAGGGACTGTTGTAATGCCAGTAAAATGCATAGTTTAAACTTTTCTAACAGTGCTTTGTTCATAATCTGCACATTAGAGATGTTTGGTAACATTCATTCCAATGAACAAAGTCCAAGATTTTGTTAGGACTAACACATATATTTGGCTAAATTAAGAGAAGAAATTAAATTTAAGAGGCAGTTTTGGCTAAAACTTATATATGTGCAACAAAATCAGTCATCTGCCTCACAATTGCTTCCCTGGAAGGATTACTGATAAGACATAAACGACAGGACTCTCAGCAAGTCTACTCCACACAACAGTGAAACACTTCATTGGACATGTGTGGACCCTTTTTCCGTACCCATCCAGCCTTTGCCTGCTCACTTTCTAATCAGGGAAGGGGAGGGTTAAGGGGCGGCTGGCCAAGAGGACTGAAGAATCCTACTAGGATGTAATCCCGTCCAAGTGGCACTGGCTCTTTCTTCTCTCTTGTTAGGGCTCTTTGTGAAGCTCCAGAGCTTGGGGCCCGGAAGGGAGCAGAGGATGTGCAGTAGATGTGGCAGCAAGGCCTGGGGAGAGGTAAAGGTGGGGGTTGGAACAGAATCTACACCGAGAATATWAAAAGGCCCGACAAGGTATTATTTCAGCAATGACCTTCAGCCAAAGAATACATTTCATGCTTGTCATTCTTACATAGATATTTTGAGAAGTGAATATCTTTTGGTTTGCTAACATTTATACACTCAAAAGATCTGGGTATCTTTGAAATAGGCTCTTGTTGCTATTTAATGACAAAAAAACAAAGCAGAATTTCTATTTCCTTTAATATTTACTTGCCTAWACAGCTAAACAACTTGTAAAAGAAATACATTTTATTTAATTTTTAACCAATGTTAGATTTAACACAAAATACAATTCATAAAAAGTTTAACTATATGCATTTTCTTGCAGTTCAAACACACTGCTGGATCAACAGCAATGATTGAAGAGAAAATAATGTACAGTATGGTAGTTACAAGGTAATGTACATCATATTTTTGATTTCCTATTCACTATTTGAGATTGCAATGATCWCTGGCAAATACWGGTACTTACAAAATYGGGATTAAATTGTCKGATTAAAACTTCCTYTTCCAAAWACACAAATTCATAAAGAAAATTGTRAATCAATTATACTTGCAGCRGGTATAGTGCTAGGTTTTACTTTGAAGTACATAGCCCTGGAAATGATTTTAAAGGTATCACTCTTCTGCCAAATGACATGAAATTATTAGAAATTTCTGATTTTATGGTGCTCCACCAGTGCTTATAATACTGTACCTGTACTCAAACTTTAGATGTCAGCAACATTTTATACTATAATACAATGCTATTTGGAAATATTGGAAACTCTCAGGTCTATAAAAC
>NW_013952448.1:630636-645058 GCF_001266775.1 Austrofundulus limnaeus
GTCTGTTTGTATGGCAGCAGTGTCACACCATCTGTGCACATCTGCTTGTCTTTCTGCTCCTGGAGAAGGTTGGACARTAATGGGGTGGGGATGGAGCTCAGTAGGTAAGAGGCCCTGTTTATTGTTTGTAAAAATAAACCATCTAGACAAAGATATTTGAAGACAAATTTATATTAAACAGCTGCAATAGCAAGCTTCTGTGTGTGTGTACGGTGGTGGTGGTGGGACTGGTGACGCAACAATACCACACCACAAGTTGGAATTTGATCGTGTTTCAGGACAAGGAAATGAAGAAAAGAGAGGAGATCATTTTTGACTAGTGCTCACACCTCAGCTCCTTTTCAAGATGTCTGCCTCCTGCATGAGAAGGGACCCCTTAAACAGACAAGCTAAACTGAGGAGGCAACATTATATGGTGGGGCAAACCAGTTGCATGGGAAAACACTACAAAGWAAAGCCAAGATACTCTGCTGGCACATCACAAGGAGCAGATGTAGAGGACCAAGAAGCCCGCTGCATACGACCGGCCATCTGGCCAAGCTAAATATTGCCTCAGTGCACCCCTATTCTATTTGCCTTTGGTGCATTTGTATTGTCTATGGTCACACATAGGTACACTCCAATCACTGTCAACAGGGAGGGGGATTTATGGAGGTGCCATCAGGGTGATTAGTTCCACTGGTAAACAATGGTCAGGCCTTGTTGTGTTTGACTCTGAGTGCTCTACAGCAGGCGTGAATGGCGCGCAGCAGAACAGCACCACTACTGCTCAATGGTGTCTGTCTCTTTCTACTAAAGTAACATCAAACAAACACTGCAAACAAAGGAGGCGACTAAACGCAGACAGGAACTCAAAGGCTTGGTGTCTACACAGAGGGACCGCAACACTTCACTGGTTCCAAAATGCCTCTTGCCCACTATGGCCGACATTTTTGGACACAAACAACTGAGTGGAGCATAGCTGAGAAGTCAGGCCAGCTGTATGATACAAAAAGAAAATAATTACCACTTGTTGCTCGTAGCTTAGGACATCTATAATAAAATACATCAGTTAGCAATCGTTTTCTGTATTATTAACTGAATTACATGTCATAGCTGCAGTTGTTTCCRAAAACAGACTTCAGCAAACTCAAGGGCTGTGCTGCCTGGTGTCAGCAGGGGACTTTTGAATTTGGACAAGTTTATAAAATGTGTTTACAGCAATATTCAAATGCAAAAAAATCTGGCAGTGACAAAGGCCAAAGACAACGTATTGTTTAAATGTAAACATAATGACTCTATTTTTAGTTAGTTTTCACAGGGGTATATTTAAAACGCTCTTGTGTTTAAGTGAGAATAAACAATGCTCAAACTAAATGTGCAAAGGCTGAGGAGAGAGCTACAGAACCTAAAAACTAACACATAAATATTGTTTTCATAGACATTTTAAAATTTAGATGCTGATGCTGATTCTTAGTTATCCAGGAAATGGTGAATTAAAAACAAAACAAAACAAAACAAAACAAAACAAAACAAAACAAAAAGGTTAGAAAAACAAACAATTGGACTTCAATGGTATAGTTCAAGACACCCATCCAGAGTTTTCACAAAGTCCAGTTGTTATGTCTGTAATTATCACCACTTAACCATTTATCAGTCTGACAGAGAGGTAGTTTCCCTCTTATTGACTTATGGACAGAAGTGAGTAAAAATCTACCCGTAGTTGTGTTGTTTAGAAATATTAGACATGTTGATAAGATCACAGTGCAGTTTCTGACTTCTGTGTTTAAAAACTTAAAAAAATGTGAGGAAGTTTGTGTTTGGTAGATTATTGGAAACCCTGGTAATTTCCCTTTTAAATGATGCCACATTTATAAGAAACATGCATTTCGGTGTGAGCTGAGTATGTGGGTTGTGCACATGAAAAAATTGCCAAATACAGTATTCTCTGCCAAACAGCTTATTTTTGCTGTTGCTATTTGACACTTGTTTTGAACTTTTGGTACCCCCAGGTGCTGCCAGTCCAGTGRCCAGTATAAGATTTATTGCCAAGAAGMATTGTTACAACAAAGAAACCATCTACCAAMCACAAATTCCTCTACTTGTTGCGCTAAATATATGTGGAACTGTGGCATCAAAAACAAAAGCAATGTGTAAAATCACGTTTTTAGTTTAAGAAACTTTGGCATACTACAAAATAAGTTGTTAGATAGCTTTTAAAAGACACAGCTTTCTGAAAAATGTAGGTAAAAAATAAGGTTAGTGGATCATTAATTGTCAAGCATTTGAAATGAACAATTTCTTTATTTTACATTCAGTTTATGCCAAAACAAGTTTGAGATTATCTACATATTGTCATTTGCTCATATTCATATTCATCTACAGATTTGTTTTTTTTTTTAGATGTACAGTACATATAGATTCATAAAAATGACAGTTTGTGACAAGCACMTTCTGTCATGTTAAATGTTTGTAAGTACTTGACAGAACAAAAGTTTCCTAAACACTCTCTGACAAAAAAGGAAGCCCTGGAATCCCCTCCTCCTCGCATCATAAAGCTGCAGACCTCGACTGCAGGACACAAACTTATCTGAGGACGTTTGAAAAAAAAATGCATCCGTCATTAGTCTCACCTTGGTCTGCTTGCATCACAGACCAGGCATTCCATATCCTCCTCTAATCATCCAAGGACCAATATCCTGCAATTAGTCCAGTTTCCACACACTGCCCTTAGGTCTTACTTCAGCCTGGGAAATGGGATCCAGTCCCCTCCTAAGCCTCAGCTTTGGTGCTACAGAGACCCACAGTCATGGTGAAGCCCGTTGGCCCTGATGTGGTTGTTATCTTTCAGTTGCTGGGAACCACATGGAGTCCATACGTTCCTTTGCTACAATATGGCTTGTTCATCAGTACAGAGATTAGCTGGGTAGACTACAATTTGGAAAGGCTCCCTCATACTGATTAAATCAAACTCAGWGTAAAATTAAACTTGTAATGTTACTGGCCTTTTATTTGTCAAAGCAGTTTTCAGCTAAAATAKATTTAAAGTTCATCTACARTWAGCRAATAACTGTAAATCATCAAAAGGATCAGTCAGACACAATGAACATATAGCAGATATTTAGTCCACCAGTGGACTGGGATCATATTAATTTCAACTAATCTAGATGTACTCACACAGTTGTRTGTATGGCAGTAGTGTGCACACATGTGTCAAGAAGTTCCATTATAGAAGGTTAATAATAGCTGCAAAACAGCAATCTCTAAAATGTGYCTTGCAATTAGTTTATAAATTCTGCCAATTATGCAGAGGAATTCTCCCTCAAGAGTCACCTCCACTAATCTGCTTGAAGCCTAAGTGGAATCCAACAGGCTGGTGTCACAGAGTCAAAGACTGCCGTGGGCCGAGGACAACAGGTGAGTGCGCCTGTATGGATATGCGTGAGTGTGTGTCTAAACAGACGACGGCTGTCTTGTAGTCTGGCAGATCATGTGAATACGACAGRCCAATTGGATTAGCAGATTACCAAAAGATTTGCCCTATGACCTCTGCAGGACACTCAGATCACTATGTATCTGGCTGGCTGATACTGGACGAGGCTGTTGCTTCCTTTTACATTTCCATAAAATAAACACACACACAGACACACACAGACACACACATACAGGTAGGGTGCAGGTTGAACCTTTTTTTTTTTTTGACTGGCAAGGCATAGATAAGACACTGTAACCTAATGTTCTGTCTTTGGGAGGATTAGAAGTATGAAGGAGATTAGCTTGTCTACTGCAACAATAAGCAGGGTTAATACCAGGAATGCACTTATGTTTGACCATATGCATGGTGGGTTGATAGATRTATGGATAGATAGATTAAAATTAAATAGCAAGATGTAAACCAATTGTCTGATGATTTATCATAATCTTCTCTCTCTAGTTCAGAATTTGTAAGACTTAAATCTCTTGTAAGCAATCTTGCAATCATTTTCCTGTTAGGCAGATGATGATTTGCAACTAAGTTGCTACATTCTGAGGCAAAGAAATAATATTTCATTTCAGGAAACAAAAAAGTGAAGTCACATTTTGTTACACAAGTGAACAAATATTTTACTGATGGTGTAAGCGGCTGTCAAACACAATACACATTCCTGCGTACAATCCCTATTTATAACAATCCTTTAACTGTCATCAGATCAAATTATATTTAAGTTCCTGTTTGGACACTTTTTTTTCTACTTGTGGTATTCATTCAGCAAGGCTGAGCTCATGGGTCATGCATGGCTGCTTGTGGTTTGAAAGCAGCCTCCCCAGGAGAATAAARAAAACTTGTTTGCCCCTCTGACCCTAATGTGTGGACGCATTTTCTCTTGAATCAAAAAGCGGTTTGCTATAGTGGCTCTCGCTGTATCTGATGACCTACAGATCACCTCTACTGCTCCATGATGTATTTCATTTCCCATGTCTCCTGGCTGCCGGACAAATACAGGTCATTCACACATGTTTCTGCCGTAGTTCCTAATCCATTTACACAGCTCACATGTCCAGGTTTGCCAGTAGCTGTTCTCCAAACAAGCAGAAAAGACACAGCACTGCTGCTGCCAAAAGCCTTTGAACAAAATTACTTCCTCTCACACACCACGGCTTTAATTATGTGTTGGAGAACATAAAACAGGTCAGACAATTTGTAGTGGGAAATCATATTTCCATTGAAAGGGGTTCAGGGTATAACTGATGGTTTATAAGAGGAATGTCATAATTATTTTTTTACGCTGGGCCAAGTATCGGGTTTCAGCTAATGGGTGTCAGGCTGAAAGCACTAATTAGGTTTTGTAGTCGACTGACACCAGCAGAGAAAGAAAAGGTGCCACAATAAATAAGTTCTCACCGTGAAACTTAAAGCCTGTAATTTGAGTCCATGCTCCTGTATTAGGTTGTGGGAATTATAAACATCTCAACAAAACGCAGATAAGTAATTGTGAGGTGTCTCCTCCGTACTATGACAGGGGCTCTGACAAGTATGATTACTGGAGTAAGCCTGGAACAAACAAATCGCTGAGCTGCCGTGTTAAAACAAAAATACATTTTTCGTGTATTTTTTCTTCACTGCTTCCACTGTAGACTTTAATATAAACAATCACAATTTATCATGAACATATACAACAGTCTGAACTCTTGAAAGACTGAGTTATATATTTTTGTRTTGAATCAACACATTAAACTTCTGATTTGGGCACTCATTTCTCTTTGAGGAATAATAGTGGCATTTTCAAGGAAATTGAGACACTTTTTAAAGATGGATTGTTCATACTTGTCTAAACATGACATAAATCCTTGACTAACTTACAGACAAATGTTGTTTTTCTTCTTGGTGCCTGACATAAAAAAGCAATGAAATTATGTAAACATAGACTGTTACCTTTTTTCAGTCTTTCATGARCAAACAAAAAAGGGTTGGTGGTATGAGGGCATGACATCCAAGGTTTGGAATTTTCCGTCTCCTTTTGAACAGACCTAAACATGACAAATAAAGAACAGGTCATGTGACCTCTTGATTCATGGCTGAGCTCTGCTCATGCATAAATAATCATAAACAAGTTCTTTTGGCTTCCTACATAGTGTTAGACTGGACAAAGTGCCAGTCAGGTGCTCTCATCATGCTGTCATCTTGTAAAAAAACACTCAATAGTTATTATGGACAAAAGTTTCTATCACTCCATTCAGACTCATATAATAAATTAAAAATTTTTTCCCTTAATCATCTGATTTCCACAAGAAAATTTCAATGACCTGCTCAATACTCGCAGTACTGAGATCAGTTTGACTCTCAGCAAAGTATAAAGCGACACATCTCAAAACAAAAAGTGACCACATCACACATTCTCTTCTGCTCCACATACACAAAGTCATCAACTCAAACTAATTTCTGTGAACGCAGCACTGCCCACAACAACAAGTTAGATGAGATGGGAGTGTAAAAAGGGAAAAGAAGTTATACATGCGCAGCTTTTCAGACAGACAAACTCCCACCCACTGGTCTGTTTCAGCCACACAGCAGAATCTCTGGCCTCTGTCATTCATTAGTTTACAAAAGCTGTGCGAGGCAGACATGAGGTCAGTGCGCTGCTTAGAAGACTGAGACACACAGACASTGTATTAGAAGGTAAAGAGCATCAGACTCCCGGACCAAGATGGAATACTTATTAACCCGGTCAATGAGTGCAGCCATTGTGTCTTCCTCACCTCCCAAGGAAGGAGGAGCGGCACTGAGCAAGATTTTTGGTGTGTGTAATGGYAGATAGGTCACACCCCTGCACTGTCCTGCTAAATCATATCTCCTCAATACTGTGAGAATGCACTGCTCCACCGCAAACTGTGCAAACATGACCGCTGATCTCAAACAGTTTGTGCAACAATGCAAAGTTATTCTCAGAATATGAGGAGCAATGCACGGCCATACGCAKGTAAGCACTTGTAACCGCCTAGACATTCACTAATGTTCACCGTGGTTGGCTGCTGAGTCAGTGTGTGTGGCTGCTGGGGTATAAAACGAGGGGAGTACCTTTCATTTCCTCCCCCTGGTTCTCTTCATCTGCCAACAGGAGTATGGAAGCCTCCCCTTCGGCATTTTCAGTACGTCATCATGGCTCTGACTCAGAGCTTAGAGGTCCAACAGGAAGCATGTCATTTGCTGTAAAACACACACTCACACTCTTGTGTACACATAAAATAAAATAAAATAAAATAAAATAAAATAAAGACCCTGGAAAGGAAACAAACTAAGCAAAAAACGAGACCCAATTATATGACCATGAACATAATTCAAATATACAAAGTTATTACAAGCACAAACTTACATATGTTACAACAAGTTACAGTATTAACTGTGTTTATTATCCATACACACAGTCAAACAAAAAAAAGTTCACATGCACATTCTCTGTCAAAGTCAGATAGAAGGAGTCCAAGTGTGTGACTGCTGGTGCAAGGCCAGGTGGACAGGATGGAGGAAGGATGACAGTAAGAAAGATGGACAAAAAAGAAGAGGGAGATGCCTCGGTCACATACCGTCACTCACCTCCGTCTTCACCTGGTAAYTTTCTGTCACCTCATGCCATCACCTTGTCACCCCCACGTCCGTGCCACCCTGTCACCTATCCCCTTAAGAGCCGAGMCTGTCAGCCTGTTGTCATGCAACCAGGTTCACCCCTGACCTTTGTTGCTTCCACGCAACAGACAAAAGAGCCGAGGCACAGGAGGAGGGCAGTTGTGTCCGGACATACCTATCATCCTAGATTATCAGCTGCCAACATAAATGCTACAGTGGCCACAGATTTATGAAGGTATGCGATAATGTGAGAGCCCTACACACATTCTCTCACCCATACCCCCCAAAATCAGTTGCAAATGTCTGGTTGAATCACACAAACACACAATAACATGAAAATTCTGTTAAAATTTAAATTATYGTACTTGAAACATGTTTTTGCTTTCCAAAATACTAAGAATTACCAAATAATAAATACAACTCATTGATACTTTATATCTAAAACATAGAATTTATAAATTGCTGGTGTCACAGCAGATCATGCTTTCACTGCATTACAAACAACAAATTATAGGCAACATAGACTAAATCTACAATATGTCAGCATTACCAATGAGTTGTATTTATTTAAACAGCCTCTTCTGTTGACTGTTTGTTTTCTTTTTTGTAGCCTGTGTAAACCCTTGGTCTTATATTTCACACATGGGAGACCACAGCAGCCCAGAGGTTAGAGAAGAGTGCAAATCACTGGAAATACTGGAAATGTGCCTGTTCAAACAGTGCTGAATAAGAAACGAAACCCCAATTCGCTGCAGTGCTGCTCTGTGGTCCTACTGGGCAGTTAAATGTGGAAATGGACAGAGCAGTGAAGCATGGCGCTGCTTAACCTGAGCAGTCATTAATGGACAGTATAATAAACAAATATACAATCAAAAGTATTGAAATAGTSATTTAAAATCTGAACGTTAAGGTGAATAGAAAATACTCTACTCTTAAGGAGAATTTACAGATCTTTTCAGATGATGATAGATGATGAAGGAATGGCTTCTATTTTTTMATCCATGGTAACCAATTGTAACTTTAAGAAAGGAAACATTTCTTTCAGCTGATAAATTCAGAAAAGGACATCGGTTTATGACATAACCAAGGCACAGGCTTAAAAATGTTCATGAAAAATAAATTAAAAAACCAGAGGTGTCAAAGTACAAATACCTTGCGTTGCCTAAGTAGAAATATTGATTTACTATTTCTGTTCAAAGCTAAGTTAAAGACACATCTGTTTAGAACCACTTTTAGCACACTGTAGCATTTTGTTATTGTTATTTTTCCACCCGTGTTATTTGTTGCTGCTGTTTTTATTCTTCATTTWTTTTACTGAACTAATGGAAAGCCCTTTGGTTCAATAGTCATTGTTGTAAAGTGCTATATAAATGAATTTTGATTGATTGATATTGGTTATTTATACTTTACTAGAGTAAACTAGTGACCCAAAACTGGATAAGCAGATGGATCAATGGATGGATGGATGGATGGATGGATGAATGGATGGATGGATGGGTGGATGGATGATGTATGGATGATGGATGGATGGATGGATGGATGAATGGATGGATGGATGAATAGAGTAATTATTTTTCAGTCAATTTTTCACTTCAACTCCTTATATTCTAATGCAATTGAGTTCTATGCCTTGCATTAAAAAATAGCCTTTTTACTCTTATTCCATTTTGATTTGGTTTCATCCCGACTTGTCATTGTTTAACAAAAACAACAACAGAAACAATATCCAGATAAATGGAGACTCCCAGATAGAGTGAATTTAATTGTGGTTGGATGAAAAGTTTAAATATATACATCATATGAATATAGCAGATGCATGTAGGCTAGTATAACGATGAGCATGTTGGAGATATGTATGTAGCTAAAACAGGTAGTTTAGTGCATCCCAAATTTTTCAACATTAACATTTTAATGTAACAATATAGCCATTAAGGCTTTTGGCAAAAATATATTTTTGGAGGTGCGGTTGTGCAGCATAGGCCCCTGTGGCACAGCCGAAGCATTTATTCACTTTTTTTGTCCCTTTACATTACTTTTACTGACTGAAGACACATCTGTTTTCCCTGGCCACTAGTTAAAAGGAAAATTTGTACTTAATTTGATTTGAGTTCTTGGGAAATTGCTGCAACTTATATTAAGTGTGTTTTTGGTTTTTCTTTGTATTACTTTTTTTTCTATTTCTTACTGCCAATTCTATTGTTTTTATCTTTTCAACAAATTTCAGTTTTATTGTAATTTTATGTGTGTGTGTGTGTGTGTGTGTGTGTGTGTGTGTGTGTGTGTGTGTGTTGTTTTATCCTTAGCTAAATGTGAAATGATTGCTGTGAAGCACTTTGGTCAACTGAGGTTGTTGTAGATGTGTTTTATGAATAAAATTTGACTTGACTTGCTTTTATACTTATAAAACCATTACTTTTACACTTTTACTTGAGTGAAAAGCTTGAGTTGATACTTCAACTTCTGTATAAGTCTGTTCAAGCCCTAGTATATTTACTTCTACCTGAAAAAAAAATAATGTGATACTTTCAGCACCTAAAGTTTTTGTAAATCCAGAGCAGTAGAAYGGTATATTGACATGTATAAGGAGCTCTCCTTATGATCAGAAAATAATACAAATAATTAACATAAATCTAATTACAATGTTTMCATCTTCAACTAGTTTGAATCTTAAGTGTGAAGGTGGCTGCACAGGTGGGTGCAAAATGAGCAGAGGAGGTTATGATGTGGGTGGAAATACGTAACAAAATAAAGTTGCCAAAGTGAAGTTTTGCAAGACATATTTTTAAAAAAACAGGATGTGATTTTTTTTTTCAAATCTTGCCATGCAAAATGCAGCTGCGCAGTTTGCTGGTCGCTTGGTTGCAAACATTTACTACTACTACACATCTATCGGACAGCAGTTTCTTCTGACCTGGATCACTTTAAGCTTTAAAAAAATAACACAGAAATATTACAAAAAGCAACAAGTGAGCACCTCTGAAAAAGGAGGTAGTATGAAGTGACAACACAAAAATTTGTAAGCTGAGGCTGCAAACCGCTGAATGTACCAAGAAAAACAAAGCAGCAAGTGCACATCTCCAGTCAGGCGCCACTGAACAGTACCCATAACCCTGTCAACAAATACATGCATCTGACTCCATAACAACGCTTGACCAGCGCTCAGGAGGCTAGTGTCTGCGACTCATCTGTGGCAACACAACATAATTACAAAGAGAGCCAGGGATGACTAAGTTTAGAAGACCCAGTAAGCAACTCTCTCCTCCTCCCGTCTCCCTTCTTCCCTTGCTCCCACACTGATATTTAACTAAACATTAATCTTCTTGCCAGTGGCTCTAAAGAATACTGGTGATGTAGCTTCAGCGCAGAGGCTGGGGTAATAGTAATTCCATTGTTCAGGTCTTTTATTTATGCCTTGGCTCCACCAGGCAGATGAGGTAAGTCTCTCTCTTTTTTTCATGTTATTATTCAGAAGTGGTGATACATAAAGCCAGATTACACAAATGTCTCTCTGTTTCACAGCACAGCCACCTCACACCTCCTTCTCCACTGCTTAATGCAACCCCCAACGACCCCCCCAGATCCACCCCCATCCACCTCCAATCTGCCCACCCCTCCGCTGCTTTCAATAGCACATTTCCCCTTTCTCCCCCTCTTTTCTAAATCACCCTCAACATTTGCATGTGAAATGCTTGTATATCTTCTTTTATATGATGCACCGACAACACTGGCTTTCGAAAATAAGAGAGGGTAGGAAAACTGCCCAACAATACCCGCCACCCCTCCCTGTCTACACACAGATCCACTCCTCCTATCACACACACACACACACATTACAAAAAAAAAAAAATAAGATGTTACTTTAACTCCTCTCCCAGGAATGGCATAGCAGCAGTTTCATTAAAAAGCGGGAGAACAGTGCAGGTTTTATGATATGGAGACAAGTTCTTTTGTGCTCTCCAGAGACAAGCTCTCTGTCTGTCCATGTTACTGGGGCGATAATCCTGCTGGAATTTCTCATAAGTACTTTTACTGGCATTTTCAATTATTGCCAAGCCAAGACTCGGTAAATGGCATTTAAGGGGCCTCGTCATCTCCATATTGAATTGAATCATAATTGTGAACCAGACAGAGGTAGAGTTGGACTCTGTCCTGTTTGCCTAAAGGAGGGGAGGATCCTGTGGGACATCAGACATGAGTTGGATAAAACAAAGAAAATGTTGGTGTCCCCCTGAAAAAAAGCCGAGCAGGTCAGGGCAAACTGTTGCACACTTACAGCGAGGAGGAAACAAGACACTCACGCAGACACCGTCCGGCACCATGAAACAAACCTACCTTGTAATTTACAACGTCAGCATGGGCAGTCCCCTTTTTCAAATAAAGCACACGGTGCAAGCTCAGAAAACCAAACAGACAGGCTGACCTCCCTGGCGCACAGTGCACGAGGTCAGACTTGTTTTCTCTTCACTTCTGACTGGATCCTTTTACACCGACTCCAGAAGTGCTTCACATCTTTGGGCTTGGGTTACATACTTGCATCCYCTGTAATAACTCAGAGATGTATTACAAGGAGATTTCTTTTTCACCTTCGCTCCCCCGCGTTCTGTTCCAGTGAGCTCTGCTTTGTTTCAAACGTGGATCAACTTCAAAGAAGAGAAATAGAAAGAATGATGGCTTAAGACAAATGCAATTTAATAAGAGATAAAGTTTCAGATGGGATCGCTCAGACACCCCTTTTTTATTTAAAGGAAGATGTTATTGTGCCAAAAATGTTTCTAATCATGTTAGGTAAAGGTGTTGCTGCTTCATTAAACTGATTACTTAATGGAATAGATGARAGGTAGATGACAAAACTCTTTAATGATGTTTGTTTATTCTCTTCCATAAGCGAGGACATGTTTCATTGTGTATTTCTTGTGTTGTGGGATCAACCCTCAAATGCAAGAGGCACCAATTAACCCGGTCAAATCTCTCGTGTACAACTTAACAACATTGTTTTTCATAACATTACCAGCACACGACACGCGCTTTGATATCTCACCAAGTCATAGACAATCAGAGAACAGCTGTTTACATGCCTCCGTGCCTCCTTGTCCTCCGAGCTGACATCACTCCCAGCATCTCCTCCTTCCTGTCTGGCTTTTGGACGGGTTCTGTTATGACAAGTTTAATTGTAGGTTGTCAAGTCATAACATTTTTGTAAATATCAGACATGCCAAGAGCGTCAACGAGAGGAAGTGGCGTTAAAGTAGCTTCTTCTCACGGAAGCACAATGTGTGCCTTTGTAAGAGGAAAGCCAAGAGGCATTTTGATAACCTGCTTTTGTCTCCTGGAGGCTGCAGAAAACYAGTGTTGTATAAAGTACCACAAMATGATACTTGAGTAAACGTAAGTATCTTACCAAAAAAWTACTTTGGCAAAAGTTAAAGTCTTCTGTAGGAATATTACTTTAGCAAAAGTCTTAAAGTATCTGATATTTTTTGCACTTAAGTATTAAAAGTAAAAGTGTTGATTTAAAATGAGCAGTTATATTTTCTGTAAGGAGGGGACCTACCCCCCAAAATCCAGAAATGACTATATTGTATTAAAATAATTAATTTATGTTAAATTTAGGATGTGCTAGTCCAGCTGTTTCAGTTTAAATACATATGTCAAGGGTGACCAAACCTTTTCCCCAAAATGAAAATCTATCTGAGGGCTGTAGCCAAATGCAATAATATAATTCATGAAATGCAAATACTTCTTAAGTACAGTCCTTTTATTTTAATGATTATGTCCTGCTGGAGTGTGACATGATTTGTTTGTGTACAAACTAATACGGTATCAGAATTTTATACAGTACATTTATCTTATTCAACCACAATTAAATTAACTATAGGAGGCACAATTTATATGGATAGTATTTATTTTTTTACAATAACAAGCTGGAATGAAAACAAGCAAAATGAAATAAAAGTAACGACTTTCTACTTCTTGCCTTTTTTAAAAATGTAAGGAGTAGAAAGTACAGATAATTGTGTGAAAATGTAAGAAGTAGAWGTARAAAGTAGGCTGAAAAATAATTACTCAAGTRAAGTACAGATAMCCAAAAWTTCTAMTTAAGTACAGTAACAAAGTATTTGTACTTAGTTACCTTACAACTCTGCATAAAACTCAGCTGGATTCTCATCACAGACGTCTATCTGTTTCATAGATTCACTCTGAAACATTAGCAGAGCTGCGGTTTACTGGATTAAAGTATTCACGTGAAGGAAACTGCAACAACAAAATTTGATACTTTGTTGTCAAGTGAAAAAATGTGGCCCTGCTTGAGTGTGACGYAAATTAAACAGCGAACATGTCAAGCAACAAAACATATTTCAAGTATGAAACAGTACAAAAAAAATGGAATTTGTGGTTGTGTACTTTGGTGTGCTTGAATGACAAAATGAAACGAGTGACTTTTTTTGTTGTGTCTCTCTCACATGAGTGGTAGCAAAGATTACATCATCTTCAATGTCTGTGGACACAGAAACACGCTCACTGATCACAGCGATGACAGCCTCGGCTATGAATGTTCATTTGTTGTTTTAATCCTATTTGGCCGTGTTTAAAACACCTGGTTGAATGTGTGCTGGATGTTTTGAGCTTTGGGGGTGGTGAGTGTGAGGTATGAGGATACAAAGAGAGAGAAGAAAACCACCCTCTGAGTCATTAGCAATGTCCAACACGGTTTACATGGACCGACTGTGTGTATTTGTGTGTGTGTACGTGTGTGTCGAAGTGAGACCTCCGTTGTGCTTTTTTGAAGAGTGCCTTCCAGTAAGTGACACAAAACTTTACTCACCTGGGGGGAGGGGGAGTGTGAGTCAGTGTGCATCATCAGTCTTGGCGAGCCAGCCAGAGGCCCCCCAATACTGTTGCGGGATATTTTTCTTTTTATGCCCAAATGAATTGGCACATTTATAGCCTGAATGGAGTCAGCTGTTCTTCTGATGTGGTGAAACTAAAACTTATTAACTCTGGGWGCAGTAAATGAAAACTTCTGACTTTTCATATCTGATTCAATTCTTGTTGGAGTTGTCGATGACTTCCTTGTTCTGCCATTCTCTGTCAAATGCGGTGGTTTAAATAATCTTTTTCAGACCAAGCGATTAATTGGGAAAATAATCTGCATGYTAGCCACTAATGAATTAGTGTTTGCGTACTCAAAAAAGTGTGATCATGATRGACACCCTTTGCAATAAAAACAAARCTGTGCACATACCTGTTACTGTCAGTTTAGGGGTACATGAGCTTTGTGTTTTTAATTAAATGACACCTTCTCAGCAGCGAACCTCGCTAAGAAGCATATGACACAAAATG
>NW_013952448.1:646189-656018 GCF_001266775.1 Austrofundulus limnaeus
ATATAGTATATATAAACTGCATGCAAGTCCATCATTGACCTTCATCTATGACAGGTCTTGGATGAAGGTTTTCATAAAAGTTCTTCCTCTTAATTAAAAGAACTGCATGCATGTACATATGTTTTTTGCTCTCTCTATGTATTTTATATCTGGTGTAAGCTCTTTAACATGAGCCTGTGGGTGACACGCCTCAGTAAACAGTGAAATATGAAAATTGACAGTGCCGTCAGGGTGCTGGCGTTGCATGTTTATGAGAGAGACCATCTTAACTGGCTGTCTCTGTGCTCCATAAGTCATATGGAGAGTGCTCATCATAGAGCGGGATTTATGAGGCCTGAGTCTGCATACGACTTCCCCCATCAGCAGCGGTGCCACACTGAAGGAGGAATCATTATCTAAACTCAACTGCTATGAGCTTCAAAGACTTACTTAAAGCAAACTGACTCTGAGATCTCCAACCCTTGTGGGCAAAGCCTAACATTTAGGCAAACAACTCTTATCAGCTTTTGCTTGTTCCTCTAAATCACAAGCTGCATAGAGACAATAACTAGAAGTGTATGTAAATATTTACTCCGAATGAATCTGTCATACAACAAACCTTTTTAATTAGCCATGACTATATGAAAAGKTTTATTAGTCCATTCCGATATTGAATGTTTGCAGCATTTTCGGTTATTAGAGATAATAACACAGAATGTTTCAACAATGTTTCAGTGTTTCAACATCATTTTTTTTTAGTTTCAACACCTTTTTTTATTGCTACAGTTTTTAAGAAACAGGTTTGCCAAATCTAGGCTGCTTTTTTTCAGTCTTTAAATCATCATGGATGTGCACTTACACTTTATTTTATTTTACTACCAAAAATGACAGTCAGCTTTAACTTTTGGAACACATGTACATTTTTTGTTTAAAGTTGCATTTTCAACTTTTGCGCTCCCTTAAAATCTCCTTCTACCGTACCACCCAGGACTCTTTGGTGTGTGTTTGCATTTTTATTTTGTTTTGTTTTGTTCTTTTGCTACACATGGAATGTGTGGCATTGACAGAACTGGTCAAGGGGAAGTGCTGAAGGCAATGAGCCAGCAGGGACAACAGCTATTACAACAGGGAGGCTGAGGATGAATTTTCTACCCTGCTGGTCATGTTGCCTCTGGGCTGAGTTCTGGGGCAGCATGACCTGGATCTGAAACAGAGCTGGATCCAAAACTTGGACTCCTCAACTAAAACAGGACAGGAAAGACCTGCTGCATTGTTTACTGGGAGGACTTTATTTGAATACTACTGAGAAATGTAGAATAATAATAAAATAAAGGAACATGATGACATTTTGTAGAGTACACATACTGTATTTGTTCTAAATAGGTTGAGTATACTGTGAAAAAGMAGGGCTTTGAGCAAAGTGAGCCCCTCCAGGTCAGCAGGAAACATGTCTTGCTGCTACTGMGACTGACATCCATGCAAATCATAACAGAGAAAACTGGCTGCCCGCTCATTCAGTCGGTTCAGCATGCATGCCAGCCAGTGAGCCTGCCAGTYCTTACAGATGAACCTACCCCACCCGAGGTTCCATCCCTGTGCCTGCATAGGCTGACAGACTGGGACAAATTGGGACAATCCCCCCTCCATTACCACCCACTCTTCCTCTCCATTGCGCGCCTCAGAAGCCTCTGCTCAGGGGGCTAATTCCACGTTCAGATCACCATTTGTACTTATTATGCAGACATAATTAATCCCCTGTTGTGATCAGCAGGGGCATGAGGGCCTCCCCGCTCCATTGGCCTTTCCTTACCAAGACACAGTCGCTCCCCCCTCTGCTTCTCATACAAATCTCCCACTCCCTCCCATGTCCATCTTGTCTGGTTGGAGAGGTCTTCTGTCTGTCTCGCTATAATCCCCACACTATCTGTCTGATATGTAATTTGTCCTGTTGTGATCACGGTCGTAGTAACTGACTGACAGGCCAGGCGTCAAACATCAGTTCATGTTTGCGTTCTGGGGAAAAAGTGGGGCAAGGTTTATGCTCTGAGTTCCAGGACATAACAGAAACAATTGTGAAAAAGCTCCAAATTTTCCTGCTGATGTTATTAGAGCAGCAGCCACCAAAGTGTTTTGATGCTGGAGTCAGGGGGGAGGCAGAGRAATAGGAGGGGCATAAGGAGACAAGAGGGCAATGAAGGAGGAGAAGGTGGGGTCTTATCATCAAAAAAAAAATAAATAAAAAAACACCAGCTGCATTAATAAATCCACAATGGCCTGATATTAAAGCACCCAGCTGATTAAAACAAAACCGTCTCAAGTTGTGAAACACATGTCAGCAAGGCTGAGCAAACACCATCAAGGATAATATTCAAAGAGATGAGTGCTGCTGTTGGCCCCAAACTGCCTTCCAGCAACAGGCCAGAGCTGCTCTCCAACCGCTGCTTCCTGGAAATCAAAGACCCAGCTGCTGAACTTTGCTTCTTTGCTGTGGGGTGACATGGATGTGTACATTTATGAGGCCAAAGCTGTAGAGATAAAAAAGACCAGCAGGATTTTTTTAACAAAATGTATATATATAGTCATTGTTGAATATATAGTCATTGAAAATGAGTTTTTATTTGCAAGTTGAGTAAACAGAAAACAAAAATCTAAGTACTGGCATGAATTACAACTGCCTTTTTTCATATTATTGCTAAAATTATGTCAAAAGAAGAAACTTTATTCATTTAAATCTTGACAAGAACTGTTTTTATGATTTATATGATATTTTACATGAGATATGCTGACACATGGCATGCTGTGCATCACATCACATTTTTTTTCACATTTGACAGTTGCTGCACCTATTTGCCAATAGCAAAATAGCAATAGCAATTGTTAAAAACATGAATAGTGATGTTTTAAAGGGGTTTTGTTAACATGAATGTTTTTTTTGCTACTGATTTTGTTGTTTTCTTACATCGAATCATACTGTCCTATTGCATCACGTTCTACTTTACTTACCCCTTTGTGATTGCCATGTGCTTAACTTGTTCCTCATTTCTTCTGAGTGGGTTTGTGTTTGGTGCCAGTTCAATCAACTCCTGCTCCTCCAGTCTGCCACAGGTCAGTGATGTGGTGTCTCAAAACCTCTGTGTACTTTGATTTTTGTTTTCTAGTTTGGTTGGGAATGCATTTTTTCGATTTCAGCTTTTGCTGCATCCTGCCTTTTTATCCCTTGAGAACAATAATTGTGATAGAAATAGTAAGTTATGTAAAAACAATTTTTTTGCCATTTTAACGAGTCAATCTTTAGGATTASCAATAACAATAATYCCACGTGTTATTGCACCCCTATACSTGTAAACAACMAGYTAATCCTCAAAATAAATATTGTGACAGTKTGGCATTGATGTTTGATATGATGACAGAATACTCAGTAACACAGAGGTTTTTCTGGTTAAAGGAATGAAATTCACCGTCAACAAGTTTGTGTGTGTTCAAAGAAAATTAAATTCATTACAATACCAAGAAAGCTGGCAAGAAATGTTTGCCTTATAGTGAATTCTGTAAAATTTCAATGGAAAAACTTGGCACCAACAGTTAAAGCAACAGTGACATGTAATGTGTGAAAAGCTGAGCCTCAAGTGATTTTTGCCACAAGTTTCATTTACACAAAGTAAACATTAGAAAATAAACACTTCGGACCTTTTTTTCTTTTCTTTTACTAATTTTTGACACACATTTCAAACACCGTCATTGCTAAATTCTTGCCGTCCTCTCACCAAAACTCGGCACTGCCCCCCCGCCCACTCCTCATCTTTACATAATGTTCAGACTGCATATTAAAAGGAGCTAAAATATTCACACTGCCAAAGGTGGTCAAAGGCTCCTGCGTTCACACAGGAGCTGACAAAGAGGAGGCACCCAGCGCTTGGCCGAAAGAGCACTGTTGAAATAAATCAGCACATACAAAGACACAGGGAGATAATGGGGCTGAAGCTGGGCCTGATCCAGAAACAGAAACACACTGTGCAGACCAGCACATGCACACACACACACACACACACACACAAATGCAGCTGGGTGGGAACAAAGTCTACACATAGATTAATATTTATTTTCGGGGCACACATTGTTCAGGACATACAGTATCAGGATACCAAAAAACATCATAACTCCCCCAGTGTGCAGCCTTGCCATGAATCCCAAGCTTGAATCAAACAAATAACAAAACAAAGGTCCACAGATGGTTTCACRTGGGGGAGGAACAGGGTATCTCGAAAACATCGGCCCAGGCTAAGTGCTGGTATTYCAGCGCTAACTTTTCAGATTGATTCTGTTTTATTTCTGTGGTAGAAACAATCTTCACAACTTGGACGATTTATGCCTACTTTTGACATTTGTGAGATGGATAATGTTAATAAAAAAAAACACCTTTTGGTACCAGTTGACAGTCAAGTATTGTGTGTTGGAGATTAGAAAAGTGTGGAATTTTATTATTATTTTTTTCACATGAGGCAGAGAAAGGCAGAACAGCAGACCTTCCGTCATGACTGAACGTTTTCTGAAAGTACAGCCGGCCTTCAGCTCCCCGAGGTCCTCACAGAGTGGCTCTGCACGTTTACGCAGCTTTTCTATTCGCCCCCCTGTGTCAACACCAAGAGGAAACAGAGGCCTCACTGAACTAATTTTCCTCGTGAACACTCAGTCATTTGTTGAGCACCACACAGCAGGCCCTGCTGTCTGAGGCCCGAGGATTAAGGCTCAATATTTGTAAACCTCGGCTGGCTTCGGCGCGGAAATGGGGAGAGGAGAGAAAAAAATGGGACGCCTTGGCAAAGCAAAGTGTGAAAAACTATCAAATTGTTAGCCATGACAGAAACAGTTACACACGCTGTTTCTCTGGCTCGCACAGAAACAATCCACTGTTCAAAACGATAAAACACTGTTATCTTGTGAGAGCGGGTTTATAGATTTTGGGGGGGTTTGTGTGCGGCAAATTTAAACATAGGCACAGAGTAAGTATATTTCCCAGTTATGATTTAACGAGGCTTTCCCAATCTTATGACCTTATTAATTTAATGATCCGGTATGCCTCCTGTCTGTTTGTAATATTGCTGAAAYAATTTGCTTGCCACTAAAGCCCTTTAGCCAAGCTACTAAACTCCTCCCACAGTCTTTAACCTCTTTCTCCTTAGAATATACTCCCACAATGCACATTATCAGCCTCACAACAGACCCATAAAGCACTAAAAATCCCAGAGCCTTAGTTCCAGCTGTGACACACAACCCCAGACCTACTTAAGTCCTCTACTTTGACCTTTGTTTGAAAAGTCTCTTTCACCCTGAGGCCTTGGCAATAAATTCATAGAGCTATGGAAATCGTGTGCCAAAGAGCCCATCCAATTTATGCTATGTATGAAGAAGAAAAAAGGCAGCAAGCTAATAAATCATATATTTTTGTTTTTCTATTTATTTGGTTATGACGTAATTTAAAAAAAAGCTTTTCTTCAGATACTGCATTCTTTTGGTTGCTCTCTTCTCCAGAGGTCAGCACAATGAGGGGACAACCAGAAAAAAAGGCAAATTCTTTTCCAGCATAGCGTCTGTCCTGACACAACCTGGRTTTGAGCCTGCTGCCTGAGTATTGCAAGAAAACAACACAGAGCCACTGCGGACCCTACGTACTGTCATATAGTTTTACTACATAAAGTCAACCACACAGGCACAGCTGACAGTGTAACAGARTTCAAAGTGTTGGAATGAACTTCTGCAACTGGATTTGATCAATTCACTGTGGCCAAGCTCACATGAAGACAAGTGTGCTGATGCACTTTGCACCTCAGTAGTAATGTAAAGTGCATCCTGCAGGGTAATTGTACAGGCAGTGATCCGTAGCTCCGTCAATGAGGCGTTGGGTCTGGTTGTGGGTACTAAACGTCAGTAGCGTGGCTGGCCACTCCAGGAGACACAGCGTGGCGCTTAATTAGACAAGTCGTGAGTGGCAAACGCTCTGAGCAGCAAATGACAACCGAGTGGCGCTCACTTCAAACACTGAGGCGTGAAAGGCGTTCAGTGAAAACAGGCCTAAATTCTGAGCAAGTCCTAATGGCCTGTGGGTAATGGATCACACTGGAAGGGTGCTGCACTTGGCCCTGCCAAACAAAATTAATACCAGACATGAGAGTGTGAAAAAAGGATAAAAGCTGGAATTAAAATGAATGATGACCAGCTGAGATTATTTTAACCTCTTGAGCTACTGTTTCACTGCTCTGTAAGTCTGACTCATGATCTATTTTTAAGGCACAAAAACAGTGCACAAACAAAAATCATCATAATAAGAAATTAAAGGTTGCATGCATTCCTTCAAGAAATGCGTTTTGTAGATGTCCGTCTTCATCGTTAATTATTCATCAAGTCATTTCCTTTTTGTGAGTTTCAATCAAATCTGTCAAGAGTTTCATGAGATATTTTGCTAAAAAACCACAGACAAATGAACACACACATGCTAAGCGATGGGGGGACATTGTTAAARGAGAAGGCGTGGTGAAAGATCTGAGAAACACTTGACTGAGTGTGTACTGCCCCACTGGCCTCAGGGATCTTTACAAGTGCAAGATTTAGTCTCTGTGACCTTAACACACACCACACACATCACTCACACACAAACTATCAAATGCATCTTTGCCTTTAACTGCACACACACGTAAACAAGTTTTTTTTCCCCTTTTTTTGTCATGTATGCTTTTGGCTCCACCTACATCTGCCTAGATAAACACAATGACCCTGCTGCGCTGACAACTCAACTGGAAGAGAGCGTGACCTTTGACCCATGAGGTCAACTCATTAACACTAACACTCTTAAGCAGGATGCAGGCTGACCCGCTTATGACACACATTATGGTTGATTGATAAAACATAACTTTTTTATATGTGACTATAATCATGCAATTATTCTRAGCGAACCCGATAAATTTCCCCTTCTTACAACATCATGCCATGTCCTCCTGTGTTGTTAACATTTAGTAAATTCATGTTGTACACCAGTGCTGCTCAGTTTATAATGTACATTTTAGCAAACTTGTAGTAGAGTAGTTACAAAACGTCATGATTTGAAGTGCCCTGAGTGTGTTATTAACACAAACTCAATATTGGTAGCAAGGAGGTGGGCGGGCCTAATGTTTGGTTGCATGTGATTGGACAGAAGTGTCAGAGGCAGGTGTGTAGCTATTGTTCTTTTTGATGCGTTTATTTGCACCTCTCAGTGCAGAACAAAACAAAACCAGGTATCATCAGAAGGCAGTCTGCATTTACAATAGCTGGATTTAGGTTTTCCTCTTTTCTCTCCCCCCATCCAGGTTCTGTAATTACAGCTGCTCTGTAATTAGGGGCAGAGCCTTCAGGACCAGTGTAACTACTGTCTACTTTAGAAGAATTTAACAAAGTAAAAGACTGCAAAGTGGGGGGATGGGGTGAATGGAAGCTGTTTTGGTCTTCATTCCTTTGCTTAATTCAGAGTAATCTATTATAATTACTTTTCAAAATAAATGTTYTTGGGTAGTGAAATGTTTTATAATTATGAAGAAACGCACTGCAGGTTTTTTAAACGAAAATCTGTAGTTAGTTAGAAAATGTTTGACGTGTGAATTTAAAAGAAGCTGATGTTTGAAGACAGCACTTGTTTTAAGCTCATGATTTCAGATATTAGATTAAAAAACATCAAACTTTAACAATTTATTCCAATTTTCCCTTGATTTATAAAATCCAAAATATGATTGATCTAATGGGATACTTTTTAGACAGTTCTGCAGGCTCCTTAAATTAAATGAATCGATTTTCTCGCAAAAAAATAGATAAACATGGTCATAAAATATAACAGACTGAAGTTAGCATGCTTTGTTTGAAGGTTGCAACTTTTTCATGTGTGTAACAATATAAAAAATATATATAAATGAAAAAACTATATATATAGTCTGACATGTCTGCGTTACAACCTAAGGTACTGACACAGAAAAGGAAGTACTTCATCAAGAAAAAAACATGAACAGCTTTTTGTTATAAAACATGAACATTTTCATGTAAAATAAAAAAAAATCTGACTTGTGGCACCAGGAACGTTTTAATGTTTCAGTACCACATGACGTTGAGTACACAGTATGCAGTCTTTCTGTACACAGTAGTTCCAGAACCAACCCTTTTAGCTCCCAGTCATGCCATAAACCCAGAACTGTGCATGGCACAATGAGGAAACACATGCCTATGAGAGAAGCATTTACTCCTGACCTTTCTCTCCTGGGTACTCTGGAGCTAAGCTGCAGGGATTTGCACCAGCTCAACATTTATACCATATGGATGCTWTATTACAGAGCAATAATGTCTCATTCTGTCTCCCTCTCTTCTTTCTCAATCAAGAGATGAACTGTAAAATCCAACAGCCCCTATGTGTAACCACACGATTAGGGAGATTTAAGCAGGATTACCGAACTCTTATGAGGAATGCAAATAATAATGATAGTAATAATAATAAAATAATACTAATAATTCTGCTTGTTCTGTATGATTTATTGTCCAGTACAAAACTTGCTCAGACAACTCCTCCCAGAAACATGAGATCAAACCGTTCAGTGTTAGACTAAATCTGCAAATGAKCTGTACAAATCTCTGCAGCTGAAGAGCAAATCACAACAGCTAATTAACTTCTGTGGTCAGTCACCAAGGATGTACTGTACATGCACCTTTATTAAAATCAGACATTATTTACCCTGCACATGTGAATATACTGAACAAAGCCTGGTGCTGGAGTCATTATATGTGGGCAAATGAAAATAACATGGCAATCCATTCCCYCACTAATTTCTTCAGCTTTAGCAATAGCAATAATTGGATTTATATTGAAATGAGAGCTGGACTGCCTATTGATTCGAGCTACTGCRTATTAGCAGTGAATAATCAATAAAGTGGATTCGATGCTTATTAAAGTGGAATAAGCTGGGATGGGCCTTTTTCATTTGTCAGCCAATGGCTGTTAATCTCATAACTCCTCATGCTAATGCACTGTTCCTAATAGGATCATATAACCACTGACACATGGTCAAATTACAGCAGGTGCATTGATTATCATATTGTAATGTGTTCGTGCAACAACATGCGAGGTTAACTACCTTGAGGTTCTGACTACATTCTGACCAATCAATCCAGTAATTCATTGCTAATTTCAAACACTATTCTTGATGATTTACATATACATGTTCTGTGGCAATTTTCTAAATACGGTACATTTGTACAGTAAAAGCTTCTACAAGGAAATTATTTTGAGTCATAATAATTTAGGTGAATGTTGGCAGACTAAATAAAAACTACAACAGGCATTGAACTGTTTATAGAGTTTATTTTATTAGAAAATAATGTGAAAAAAATCACATARTAAATGAATGCAGTTTAATTTGTGAACAAAAAACTGATAGTTTGGGACATTATGACAATATACAATATGCTTAGAACAAAATTTAAGGAAATTTGTGTTTGGTAAATTATTTCTTTGTTGTGACAATGCCTCTTGTTAATAAATCTGCTTGGCAGCATCTGGAGGTACCAGAAGCTCCAAAAAAGTGTCAAAAACAACAGCAAAATAAACTGTTTGACATTGGCAGAGAAGATTTGGCTAATTCTATGGAGCACAACCCACATACTCAACTCTGCTGCTTATCCCAAAAATGCATGTTCCTTACAAATTTGGCACCATTTAGCAGAAAAAATGGTAAGCAGACTGTACTTATATGGCACCAACTTGGATCCTCAAAGTGTTTTACACAATCTGTGCCTTCATTTACCCATTCACACACACACACACACACACACACACACACAC
>NW_013952448.1:656080-659983 GCF_001266775.1 Austrofundulus limnaeus
ACACACACACACACACACACACACACACACACATTCAGCACCACTGGATCTCTCTACAAAGCTAATACAGATGAATCCTTCTATAGAGACTAATACAGTGCTTTAAATCACACCCACACTAATGGGACACACATCAGAGGCAGTGGGGGTTCAGTGTCTTGCTCAAGGACATTTAGATATGTGACTGAATAGCGGTAGAACTGAACCACCAACTCACTCAACCAAAGCCGCCGTAGAAATGAACAGGATTTCAAACTGTACAAGAAACAAGAAACATTGCCACAACAACTAAATAATCCCAACACAAATTTCCTTGTTTTTTTGTTCTACATTTATAAATTTGTAATACAGTGAGAGCATAGCTTGTCATGACTTTGATTAAAGTTTAATTTTGCCCAGATTTACAAAATGACTACTGTCTAGTTTGAATGAGGCTAACTGTACTGCCACTCTACCAAAGTATTTCCAATCTTAAAAATATAGCATAGCAGTGCTGATAGATGTTTATTTATAAATCTTTACGTTGTTGTAGATTTTGTTATTTTTGACACTGATTTTTATGGTTATTTACAAGCAGCAGCAGCAGCAGATAGTTGTATCTCAATCAGTGCAGCTTAAAGGAACTTCATCCTGGAGTACCAAACTATTTCTGCCTGAGAACCTGCCTGATGTAAAAATYATAGATGTGTGAAAGTCTGTAAAACAGTGTTTGCATGAACTGCAATAAAATCTTTTAGATTGACATTGTTTTAAARTTGCAAAAATCGCCTCTGTGCTTGGTCCTGCTCAGAGCAGGTGTTAGTCTGGTCATGAATGAACCCTTTTCTCCATTTTGAAGTAGCTCATAAAACTGTATACAACAATCGTTCCCCAGAACTCTACTTCAAAAAATCTGAACTATTTATATATAGCCTATATATATATTTTCATTTTTTTATTTAATTAAGTTTATTTATCCAAGGCAGCTGGTCCGTCAAGACTGAAATAAAAAAAGAGATCTTGTTAGAAAAACAAAAGCATTTCCCCGAGTAAACGAGGTCCCAGTCTGGCACAGTGAGGTCAGCCGACTGAGGCCTGTCGCCAACCCAAAGCTGGGCTGCAGCGCTGTGTGCAAATCAGCTGCCTTTCTCCCATTTCATTTCTCATGCGCAGCATTTGTGCTCCTCTTTTCATGAATGTAGGACCCTATMTTTGGCCCTCCCCTTTGAAAGAGCCTTCTCACTGACGAAGGTGACCTGCCACTGAGAAAAAGGAGGACCTGCCATGAACTGAGTGTCAGCCATTAAATATGATTTCGCCCCTGAATGGGGCACAAACACATTCAACCACTGAAACTCATTAAGCCTGCATAATCTCTCTTTTCTTAAGCATAACAATGATTTCAGCTGGGAAATGCAATGGTTTTTGGGGAGYAGAGCCATTGATTTGAGTTGTATTCAAAGTAATAAATCAAGTCCAGCTTCACATCCTGGGCCCATTTGCCTAATTCAGCGCCTCTCACCATACTGGTCAATTAGTTTAGAACGAACATATTCAATACACAGAGCAATTCACTGACAAGGCATTATAAATCCCGTGGCTTGGAGAGTGTCCAAAATAACTGTTGCCGCTATTCTAACGTTAACAATCTCCACAAAAGTAAGAAAAAGGCAATGAAAAGTTACTGTGACAACCATGCTTTGCATTAAGTGTAACTGTATTCAGAGGTTTAAAAAAGCTGAATACCATTTTTGACGAGTCATAAACCGACAACCATGTGGTCAACTTGTTTTTAAAGTTGATCCTACTTAAGCTCCAATGAGGGCGCTGGCAGTRAGACAGGCTGAAGTGGGAAGATGCCAGCTGCGGTCTGACAAACTGAGCAGCCTGTTTGATTCAGAGCTCTCCTTCTCCTCGCTTCTCTGTCTCACACGAGTGCGAGGAGGCAAATTTTGAATTGATTATTATTGCTTTTATCTACCTGACAGAGTTTCTAATTTTCACTGACTTTGCTTCAAATCTTCCAGTGGTCCAGCCTAGTAAATTACAGCCGTGTGGACCGAGAGGTGGGAGCAGCTGTGTGGAAGGCTCTCAGTAGTCCCACCATTGTAATCTGCATTAACCACACTGCAAGAAAGTGCAAAAGGTCAAAGTCTTTAAGTGCCTGCAGGGATGGCTGTGGATTGCATGCACAGAGAAGTTGTCATAATAGTAAAATGCCACACACTCACTATCTGTTGCGCAACAAACATAAATCAAATGGTCTACTTTAGAACTTKTAATATATAATTCTATTAAAAACTGTGGAGAAGTACAGCCCTCTTTAAGTGAACCAACATTTAAGGGAGATTGGAAATTAAAAATAAAAACTAAAATTCTACCACGGGACATGAAGACATAAGGAATTAGATTAGATGATATCGAAGGAGGAGACAACAGGTTTAGTGAAGGAGTAAATTCTTGGTAACCCTGACCAGATTAAATGAATTTCCTGGAAGGTGTGCAGGAACAGCCTGGCAGAAGGTATATCCAAGATGATCTTCTTCTTTGACAGAGCTTTAAAGAGTCAGAGAAGTAGAGTAACACTTTTTACTGTGTGGCTGCTGTGAAAGAAGACAAAATGATGGCAGCTAATTTATTATTTCTGCTCATTTCATTTCTTTTATTATTTCTTTCTTTTTGTTTTCTTTCTAACTTATGTCAATTGTCAAGCTGGAACTGAAAGAAAATGATTTCAGAGAATTAATGAACAAAAGTTTCCCCCTTTTGCTTTGAGAATATGAATTATTTAAGGCTGAGTTTCAACGTGATTGAAATTGCGAATTAATGCCATTAACCTTTCGGATGGTGAGAATAAAAGCATATGTCTTGCCGAATGTTTGCCACGCTTAGATTTACTGCCGCCGAGAGAAAAGCGGGCAGATTGTTTCTCTGTGCTTGTATGGATCCTCACAGGGTCYGCGTGAGTCTGTGGAGGGATGACAGAGAGCACATTGGAGGCGTCTGTCTCCCAGATAGACACCCTGTCCCGTCCTCTCTCCTTATACCTCAGAGCCTGTGATAAATGCATGCACGTACCTCTCCCTCCCCACATACATCTGACATTATTAACACAATATAAAATGTGATGGAGCGCTCTGCCACACCGGCCCCACTCCTTGATGCAGAACAGCACAGCTACAATGTGATTTATCCCCGCAACCATGAAAAAGTAAGTGTGCTATTAAAATCCCAGGTGTTTGCAGGCCACACGACTCAGTGGGCCCGATCAATAATGTCGCTCTTTTACATGGCTCATTTTAAGCCAGGCGCGGCATCATATGCCATTAGTGAGGCCTTGATCTATTGTGGGGGGCGAACCTCTGTCTGCCACTAACGCTATGGCCATGCATTGACGCAAGCTAACAAGGTAACTGCACGTGCACGCACGTCCACTCCCCAGCGCGCACAGACATTCTCCCGTGTGTTTGTATTGTCTCGGGCTGCACTCCCACAGAATTTAAGTGAGCTAATGTAGGAGATAATGCACTGTAAATGGCAAGAGCTCTGATTGATACCAGCACTTAGAACAATTACTGGTGTAAAAAAAAAACTTTGCGAAAAGACAAAAGTTTGTGCTTACTTAACGTAAGGTTACCTGCTGCAGTCCGCGAAAGTGATTTGTTACCATTTGTCGCGTGTGTTCCCAAAGCTATAAAGTGTGACACGGGCAGCAAATAAGGACTAATGTTCTGGTTCCAAATGAATTCTTAGCACAGCCTGTGAAAGAATGTGCTGTCGTTGCCGTTCCACAAGTGCACAGATTATCAACAAATTATGTGATGAACCCCTAAATCCATTTTAAGCCAAAGAACACAAACCATCACCTAATTTTTAATGTATGGGTAATTAAATCTAAATAAATAAAAATAATAACTTTTTTGT
>NW_013952448.1:660172-664950 GCF_001266775.1 Austrofundulus limnaeus
AGTCAGGACATAACTGGGAATAAGGATGAATTGGCAGTCCTTCTAAACTTTCTTGTCACATTGGAAGCATTCCTGRAGATATTGTAGTCAAGTGGGGAGGACAAAACATCTTTTCAAAGCAACTCCAGTGGAAATGCAGATTTGTTTATCTGAAAGCAGATAATTTGCATATGGTTTTACAAGAAGCGTGAATAGCTTTGGTTTTAGAAATGCACAAATAAAAAAAAAGTTTTTTTTTAATTTGTCATCTCTTTTCTCTTCTCTTTCTTTTTTATTATCATTTCAACTGCCATAAAAAAAGAACTAATAATCTGTTTCCAAAAGGAATTCTTCACAAAGCGCTGTTCCCGACAGCCACAAGACGATGGTTGTTGTTCGGTAGACAAACAGTTTTTCTGGGCTTCATTGCCTCTCAAAGGCACTTTTTCCTCCGGCACCCGATCATGTGAAAAATGTCGTCGTCAAAAGGTTGCTCTGCTTTTCTTCTCACACAAAGATGTCAGATGGAGAGAGTTAAAATATCTAAACATGTTAATCCGAAGGAGCGTAAACTCGGGCCCTTCCTCCACACCGCTCTGGAGTTCATTCATTAKTCTGGAAAATTCCCTGTGCTAAATTTATAGAATGCAGGATTACAGATATAACAAAACTTTACTCAAATAATTTATGGATGGATGATTTTCTTAACCTTGTATCAATTAAAAAAATACCTGCTGGATAAAAGTGYACATTTATATGTTGTTAAATACAGCAGGTGTCAGTTCAGTTCAAAGCATGATTAGGCAGAAATATTAAATCAGACAATTTTTACAATACAGAAAAAAAAAACTGAGCTGACAAATTCGAGTGGAAATGTTAAATAAACTGTAGTAGGAAGAAGACTAACTTGAAGTTTGTTCCACCWATTTCTGTCACGCCTCCCCCAAATAAGACCGTATCATCTCAGGTCGACAGAGGGGTAAAAGGTGGACCACCTCATTACCACCACACTCTCCTCCTCTTCCTGCCCCCCCTCCCCAACATTCCTTAAATCATCCCACCCTGTTTTTCCTCTCCAGTCTCTCATCACTGATCCTTCCTGTCATCACACATGCATCCCCACCCCCCTCGTCACAAAGCCGTCTGATTGATGAGGCCACTTTTGATAATGGCATCAGGAACCGGGGTGTCTGCCTTGTCATTAGATACTATCAGAGCTGTCTTATTACAGCTGAGGAAGAGACCCCAGGCAGAGAGACAAGTTCCTCGAAGCGCAGATATGGTCATCTGATAATGAAGCTCTGCAACAGTGAGCTCTAATATACCTGGCTGAGTTAATCCATCCATCACATGTGTCGAAGTTCACAGAGCTCCTTCGGATCATGTAAACTTCCTACTGTTAAGGTGACACCTGTACATCTTTGTAGGCAGGCTGAAAGGGGCCGATACCGGATAAAATAGCCCAGGAAATATTCACAACACTCCAAGAGGTGATGTTAAATAGTTGGGAAAGATAAAAATCAATTCGTAAAAGTAATATTCGCAACACAAGATTGACTTGAGCCAAAAAACAAAACAAATAAACAACAGTCCAAACCAGTGAAAACTGCCCACACATAACAGAACATATGTTGTTGCTACATGTTTTAGTGTATTTCTGTTCTTTTTGAGAACATCCATCCATCCATCCATTTTCTGTTCACGCTTCTTCCTTTTCAGGGTCACGTGGGTCACTGGTGCCCATGATAAATAATATCATTTTGTTTAATATTACATAATATATATTTTTTTGTTTTTTAAAACTTGTAATATATGCATAGCTCAAATTAATTTTGTTGTTACAMATTTTCTAAATCTTAGGGAGTAAAAATAAATACTTTTTTGTAGGAATTGATGCATCACTGTTTACAAAGGGAGAACTACAGCAAAGGTATCCTCATGTCATGCATCAAGATAAGTAAATTCAGGTCCAGAATTCAAAAGACAACAGTTGAACAGTAAGGATTTGTGTTATCCGGATGGTTTCTTTTATTTCATAGACAAAGGTGAAACAAYGATCAAAAGATTGCCAAGAGAGAGGCCCTGCAGACTGGGATAAGAAGGGCCCTTTCAAAGGGCTGGGCTTGCCCATGAAATAATAACTATGGTTTGAATTATGGATACAACTGAATGGTGTCTCCCCTCTACAGATGGCTGCACACATGAGAATCCCAAGRCCTGTATAATTGTATTGCTAATAAGGAGCTAAGCCAATTAGGCATTTAAGAGTGCTGTAATCACTTGGACTGGAAGAGATGAAGAGACGGCCCGTGGAGGGGACAGAAAATCAGACCAAAGGACAAATGAATGCCTCCTCTATTTTGCTTAAARTGCTGAAAAATATAATTAAATGTAATGTGTGAGTATGCCACAAACATGCACCCAGAAAGATTGAAACCATCACAGGTCCTGCTTTGATTAATTTCGGTGTTGTGCTTATTACAATAGCATTAACAAAGCAGAAAGTTAAAGTGATAACTCATCCATTGTGACACAAAATAGGTCCTCAATATATTAATTTAGCATACTGTTGTGTTTGCTGCGCATGTTGGCATGTTATTATCATGTCAACGCAGCTGATATTTTAACGGCAACAATTATTTTAATGTGCGTGAACGCAGTTAGTTTAATCCAATGATGACACACAGACAAACCCAGTGGTCACAGAGGGGCAGGGTGTTAAGAGTGTTAACAGAGAGGAGAAGGAAATGACTCAGCCTCTCTGGTTTCATTTAAAAGAGTCGATCATCAGATATTGTCCGAGATTAACCTTCAGGGTGGATATAGCTCGCTCACACCGAGGACCTATCCTCGTCATCATTTACCCAGAATGCTTTGTGTGTAAATAAAATGGCTCCGTCCGTGTAAAAATATATATTTAAAAAAATTACATAATTAAACATCCTACAGTATTTTTACAGTCTTTATTTTACAGTTAAAATAAATGTTTATCAAATAAAGTCTAATGTTACAACTAATCATAGATCCCTTTAAAGCTCCTACTGGCTGTATAGAAGTAATCTGTCAGTTCTGATACACTAAACTATTGTACTGGAGGAGTTCGAGCTTCAAATATCCCTTAAATTCAAAACACACCACTGATACACATCGTCCATCGTAACAAGCAGAGGGGGAGGTGGGGTGGCCACTGCAGGTGAGGCAGATCWGTGAGTGGGAAAGAAATAGATGGAAGTAAAACAGGATTGTTTTTCCTAATCTGTTTAAAGTTTTTGAAAATGCCCGGAACTTTTTTATACAAAAATAGCTTAAAATGCTCTAAACATCTTTGAGTCATAATTATTTTTTGTGTGCATACTAATGAGATAATCATAATTAATATCAAAACATATCTTGAGAATAAATGCAATTCAAAATGTTACTCTATGCCCAGCACTAATTTTCAACTTTTTKTCAAAGCAGTTTCAGCTGAATTTCTGTATGCATCCACCCATCAGATCTTCTCTTTTATTTAATTTTATTTTTTTATATTAATATTCAGATCTTCTTTTTTAAATACATTTTACAATTTTACATCTTGTATGGACTCTTGTATGGATATTTTATCCAACTAATGCAACCTTTCAGATTCCTCTGAGTTCATCCAAACTGACCGAGAAAGATAGTTTCAAAACAAACTTGGATAAGAAAAGAAAAAAAAAGGCAAAACAAAATAAATAAATAAACAGTAAGCTCATTTTCTATTGGACAAGCCTTGGCACAGCACACATGGATGGATATGCTTGTGTTATGTTAGAACGGTGATGTCCAATCCTGATCCTTAAGGGCCTCCATCCTGCATATTTCAGAGGATTCTCTGCTCCAACACACCTGATCTGAATGAATTAGCAATTAACAGTCATTTGCAGAACTTGAAGAAGTAATCTAATCACCGAATCAGGTGTGTTGGAGCAGGGAAAGAAGTAAAACATACAGGAAAGAGCCACTAACCAGGATTGGACACCTGATATGATTGAATAAAATAATGTTATTTGAAATAATGATAGTTAGGCTATTTAACAACCTTACTGAATCAGCAGAGTAGTCAGTTTGATATATGGAGACAAGATAGTGAGTGACATCTATAGTATTTATAATCAGAACAAGAATAAGATATTGTTCTGAGCAACTGAAACCAATATGGGCAGTGTACGCACTGACATCTCAAGAAATGAACCTGTTTCCACTAACTTGCTGTGGTTTTCACTGTTTGAGTGTACTCTTTTTCAAATCTGCATTTCTGTATTGTTAATTAGAATCATATACACCAAGAGACTACTTGGGGCTGAAAGCAATTCAATTAAACATGTATGACAAACTGAAATGTGTGGAGCGCTAGTTGTTGAGGGGGGTGGTGTATCCGTGCACCAACAGTGCAGACGGGCCATAAAATTCTCTAGACAAKCTGTCTGTCACAACATTTGTTTGCCAGACTACATTCTTTACTGCCACCGAGAATGGCAGTAAAAACACAAGGGTCAAAATCTTCAAGCAGCATTGCAGCGCTCTCTCAAACTGCAATATGTCTGCCGTCAAATATGTTGAGAGGCCAGATTGTCAGCACAAAGCTGTAYGGCGAGTCCTTTTGGTCCATGTTCTGGAACTTCTTAGAAATCAGTTGGCCAGGAGGACAAAAGACTGGGGCGTCCATGAGGACTATCAATACATTTAAACAGGGGGCATGCATTTCTCATAAAGTGGCTCCAAAAGCAGAGCGAGCCAATGGGAGGGGAGTGTGTGTGTGTGTGTGTGTGTGTGTGTGT
>NW_013952448.1:664960-667632 GCF_001266775.1 Austrofundulus limnaeus
GCCTGATCAACCCATAAAGGGAACCTCAGTTATGAACAAGAGAAAGAAAAGGAGGAAGAAGGAATTGGGCAAATGGGGAGAGAGGGGGAAAAAAGAAAAAGAGAAAGAAAAGGTCATGAGTGGCAGTTGATTTGAGGAGCTTCTGTGACACCACAAAGGGCTATGACATCATCAGGTATTGAAGTGGGGAGAGGAGGAGAAGGGGTTCTTTAAAAAGCTGGCCGCTCACCGAGGCCGTAATTACATTTGTGCTAAACATGCCCAAGTGGCCCTGTGCTGTGGGGGGAATCATTTTCAGAGGTGGGGGCTAGAGCGACTGAATTAATCAGCTCTGTTTGCTGTGGGGACTCTTCATAAAAAAAAAAAATCTTACCAAAAAGCTAAGATTCCAAAACAACTATATGTTCCTTTTTCCCTGTTCCTAAAGACTGCTTGTACTTTGGACTACCTGGTCTTTTAACTGTGATAGTAAAGCTGCCACAAAAATGCAACCTGTCCTCTCGCCATGACTACCAAAAAAAAAAAAGAAAGAAAAAACATGTTTTACCCACTTTAACACCACCCAGCTCACCCCACTAACCCTGAGCCTTTCCACAGCATAGGGAGCATATAAAGCTTTTGCAGTGCATGGTGGGTAGGCATGGCGTGAAGTGTACAGGGAAGGAATGCTATTAAGTAAGTTATGCACATAATGAATCTGAGAAATGCTTGGGAAAACTTCAGCAACATTTATTCTTCTTTCAGTTTAGCCTGTTTCTCAGTGAAAGGAGCAGGTTGAGTGGTGAATACAGTAAATCATTCTTTAGTTCTGCCAGAGTTGTTTTCTCCCGAGACCATTGCCCACAAAGTCTTCATCTATTTACAACTGCACATTAAGTCCAACCTAGTGTCAAGTTTTTATAAAAGCTCCAAATTTACAATGCGTCCACTGTTCATCGTGTCAATTTTGTTCAACCATTGCTGAAAAGGTAGATTAAATTTTGGTGTTTCTACAAGTTGACATAATTGCATAGTGTGTTTTGACTACTGTTCAATGCCACAAGTAGCTGAATAAAGCTTGTACAGTTGTGATGACTGTGTTGTGGAGGTGACAAATTTATTAGTCGTGTGACATTTACATGCTGGAGCTTGTTTTTTTTCTGTATACTGCTGATGTGTCACCACCATCCTGATGGCCCTGCAGTGGTTGGGTGCGGCTCATTCAAAGAGCGCAGTTAGCTGTCCCTTGATGCTGTGCTGCCGTCAAGATGGCACTCTGTAGTGTGATGAACTTATACATAAACACTTCAGGAATACCAGTGCCAAGAAACATCAAGCTAGCATGCTAATTCCAAAATGACACTGTACAGTTGGATCCAACTTTTGCACAATCACTAAACTGAGGATACATATTTTATGTTGGAACTACAACTGGCATGTTTGAACATGTTACCTATAGGATAAAAGACAGATATCATAAGAACAGTCATCACCGGAAACACGATGAACATGCAGTAATATTGCCCTTTAAAAAATCCTCCAAGACAAGCTTTGGACTTTACWTTGGCAGCCAGTAATCATTTTCTAATGGATCTCTCTAACCTCCAGCTTTTATCCATTTTCTCTGCGCCATAATCTATTTTATAGATGTTCCTCCATGATGGCCGCATGTTGCCATTGATGGCTTCCTTTCTTTATTTCTCCAAGGAAATAGAACACTTGTCTGTTCTAATCACTAAGTCCTTCCCAGCAGGAATGCCATCACAAAATGGACACCAGGCAGCTATCTGACACGGATAGAAACAACACGGTATAGATCCRCATTTGACAACAAGAAAGAGTGAGCAAAACGATTCAGAAGAGAATCCGACTGCTTTTCCAGCTGCAACATGACTCACTGAAGTCTCAGCAGTGATTCAGAACATAAATAGAAAACATGGATGAATGAATTCATAATTTTACGAGTCACTCTGATGTTGTGAATGATCTTATTGAGATTAGGAATGACACATCCACAGGATTTTCCCAGAAGCTGGACAAATCATCAACAACAATATGAAAAACAGGACATTTTGTTTTTCTGTTGCAATTTTCCTCAATAGCTTCAAAGACACAAGACCCCTCCTACATCATTTGTGACACAGTACAGTAGCTCCTATTTTCGTCACACTGAAAACCTTCGTCAATTCTCTCTATCATTTGGGGAAGTAGTCCAAAACATTCTGAGAATGTATTCCAGGCACGTTAAGAGGTCTCTGTTTGCTCCGGTGGACAACAACCTTGACGGCCATGAAATAATCTACCAGTGGAGGTTAACAACAAGCACCCCTGTGACGGCTGAGAATCTGATCAAGTTTCACTCCGTTTGTTTAAAGAAGAGCCAAAATTTGCAATACTCACCAGCGAGTCTCCTCTCAATGGAATTTTTTCTCTGAATGTAAATAATGTCTAACGTTTGCTCAGTGATGAACAAATTGCTTTATCTGTTTTTTCATGGAAAACAATTTGTCCTTGAATGAACACAGGTGGACTTTTATGAAAGATCCCATTTACAAATTCACGTGAAATCCCTCCACCCACACCTCCAGCAAGAGAGATAAGCGTAGATTAATCAATATCTAACCCAGATGAAACACACACACACACACACACACACACACACACACACACACACACACACACACACACACACA
>NW_013952448.1:667642-679285 GCF_001266775.1 Austrofundulus limnaeus
TTGGAAAGATGAAGCACAGTCAGTTGAACAAACCAGATAAAACACACACACACACACACACACACACACACACACACACACACACACACACACACACACAGTCAGGGGTTCTGTCAAAGTGGCTCATTATTGTGATTCTACCATCTGCAAATTAAGTGTTATATGCAAACCTATGCATTAAAGTTTCATTAAACTTGCTTATTTTCTTGATGTTTGAACAACTGACAAAAAACATTATTGATTCCAGAGGGGGCACTGATATTCAACACGCCATGCATGATTTTTATTTTATTTTTTAGCATCAGAGGTTCCTTACAATCAACAAATCAAACTTTAAAATATGTATAATGCTACATAGATATTTATCATTATTATAAAGACTCTTTGTGTGGGATGCAGTGACATCCCCTGGCTTGCAAAACTGCAAACAACTGAAAAAAAAAATAAATCCACCAACCTTAATAAATTGGGGTGGATGATTTCGGAAAAAAAATAAAGAAAAACCTGCGTCAGAAACAATTTTTGCTTGTTCTGTTTTACTTTCATTATTTTAGAAGTCAGTGAAAGGTAGCCCTCAAGGTAGCAAKAAAAGGTAGGATTATCACCTTGCTTGTAAAGAATGTCAGTGCATTTGAGACAAGAGTAAAAAGTGACAGGAACCACAGCTGAAAGTTCAGCCAAGGCAGAGGTTATGAAAAATTACAGCTGTGGGAAACATAGCAGGTGATGTGTGCACAGTCTACATTTGTTTTTTTTTCTTGCGTTAAAAAATATTGGCAAACTATGCTCATTAGATTTAGGCTTAGCATGGGGTTTTGTCTTTCTGTCACCTCAACGTGCAAGTGGTCTGACATTTTAATGTTATAATTCAGGTTTAAATATTTCACTGGTTGTTAAATAGATAACAATGCCAGTCTGATGATTCTCTGTTCAATAAACACTCTTGCAATGGATTTGTAAACAGTGGTATTTATTTCCAGGAATTTTGTGAAAGCACTGTGTAAAGTTTTGCCACTAGCTGGTGGACGGCATTAATGATGATTCACGATGAAGGTTTGCAACATTTGACGTAGTTCTCAGTCTACTTTTGTGAGTCACAGAGATGTGCGGTTGGTCCTTATTTTTTGAAAAATGTTTGTGCAACAACTTTACTTTCAAAAATAGAGTTGTAATGGGGTGTTTCTAAACCGTCTCAGAAAAAGCTTGCAACRTACACTGGAGCTCTACTCTAACAAGAAGCTTCCAGGACAAATGTCCAGGTCTAAAAAAAATCACCCTAATGCTAAATAATATCCACCCTGTGGTCACTGGTGCCTGTGTCCATYAGTCACTGTGCGAGGGGCAGGGTACACCATGGACAGGTTMCAAATCCATCACAGGGCCACATAGAGACAAACAACCATTCACTCTCTCACTCACACCTAGGGACAATTTAGAGTTATCAATTAGACTGATTTTCATGTTTTTAGGARAGCTCATGCAAACTCTAACCAGAAAGGTCCCTGRCCAGGATTCAATCCAGCAATGTTCTTGCTGGGAGACAACAACTAAACCAACTGAGCCACCGTGCTGTCCTAATAAAAATATATAGATATTTTTAATATTGGTCTTAATCTGATGACAATAATTTCAGAAGTGTACTCCAGCACATTGAATCATTGTTGTTGGGGTGGCCACYGCTATGGACACTGAATTAATTGGGGTAATCTTGCCATTCAAAATCTAGTCACATGTTCAGTGGTCATTTTGTTGCAAATACTCAGCAATTAATGAGACTTATCCATTTTCCTGCAGATTTTCCGTATTTCTGAGACACAAATTAGCCTCCAACAAATGCAAGTCAGCAAGACACTGTTTAGTTTTGCAGTCATCACACAATAAAGTCTGCATAAGATTTACTTTAATTCATAAATACTGCTGGACTCTGTGTACATTTCTTAAATATACATATATAGCATAGTGTTGAGGGGCACTTTTACTTATCTTTCTTAAAGGATGTCCAGATAGAGCTCACTGAAAATCTTGTAGCGCACAAAAGCCAACAGAATTACAGGGGTTGTGTAAAGCTGTTGTCTTAATCAATGGTCTGAATAAGAAAAGGCAAGAGATAGCTGTAAAATTTGAACTCCTCTGAACTTCTGCTACACTGCTGACTATTTATCCAATGCGAATAGGATGGGATCCAACATCCTGATGGCGAACATGATTTCCCCTGAACGAATAAACTAAAATCTCGCTGAGGAAACAAAGCAGTTTCACAGTGACAGTGGTTGCTGAGGAGAAGGGATGGAACCTCTCAGAGTTCAAAGATGACAAGTTTCCCACAGAGAAAGACCAAAAGACTCAATTCAGCTTGTGTCTTTCTGTTCTTTAGCAGGAAAATTTAGCTTGTTGTGAAATGAGATTGTGCTTCATTAGCTTTTTAAAAGATTTGCATATCTTACAGCTCCTTTAATTTGCATGGCCTGGATATCCAGGAGGAGTCCAATAGGATTATTCTCAAGCTGGGGGGGCTTGTATACCCTCATGTGTTTGTCCAGCAAACAGGCTCCAATGTCCACTGACCAGTCACTTTGGCCACTGGTCACTTCTGGCTCTGAATCTGTTTATAGATTTCCTTTTCTGTGTGGCCTGACAGAGGTCAAGAGGTCACCCTCCAGTATGGCATTCTGGGAGTGATTGTTCTCAGAAGGCCTTGGGTGTGAAATCTATCATCATTAACGCACCAGTCTTCTCTTGTTAACCGGCTGCCCAAAAATGATGGCAGGAAAAATAGCAATCATCCGTGGCTACATTTGAAAGAAGATCAAATTTGTAATAATTGCACCAAATAGGTAAATGCCAAAGGAACTTAAAACATCTGAAAGACCTGATGGTCAAGCATTTTAATAACAAATAAATTAATAAGAAGTGCTGCACGAGTTTATAGTACAAGTTTTATCTATGAGACTTAAAATTMCATTGTGTGATGGATTAATGAGTGATTTCTAAAACAATATACAAGGACCATCTGCCACATGACTTTTTTTTAAAAAAAGACCACCAGTGCAGCGTTCAGGTTACATGAAAACAGCTGTGAAATCTCACACTGATGAATATGGTCAAACATGTGCATCCACGGTGATGTTTACTTAAAGATGGTGAACCTGGGCTTGATATTGTGACCCGGGACTAACATTTGTGTCCTCCATCACCCAGTCCTGCTCTTCTTTCATCTCGCTGCTATTAAAACTGTCCACATGATAGAAGTGAGAGGAGCCAGCTGTTAATGTTAGCGTGAGGTCTCTCTCTCTCTCTCTCTCTCTCTCTCTCTCTCTCTCTCTCTCTCTCTCTCTCTCTCTCTCTCTCTCTCTCTCTCCTCCCCCATCAACCCTCCAAAAGCAAACGATTCCCCAATTTTATCTTTGTTTCCGTTTAACCTCTGACCTCGTATGGGAAACTGAATAATGAATTCCATATTTCCCAAAGGCGGGACGGCTGGATTGGCTGTTAGTGGCCATCAATCAAATCCAGCACAGCTGAGTGGTCACATTACTGACCACTGACTCATACATTGTTTACTGCTGGAAAAGACATGAGGAGGAACAATGCTCATTTACAGGTCCATGTGTAGCAGTAAAATCACAAACTGAACATCAGATTAACTGGTATAAAACACATGTTGAACCAAAACGTAGAAACAGAAAAAAATACATAAAATGCATTTGAATAATTGTGCACTTTTTGATTCAACCACAAGAGACAAATATTTGTAAATCATGAAGCAGACTTTATTGCAACCAGGTAAAATACTGATAACAGATTAGTTTTTAATACAAGCAAATGATGAAGAGTACAGCTTTGGGTGACAAAAGAAAGACATTAAACCTGTTGTGAGAACAAGAATGAGCATTGCATCTGAGGTGCGATGCACACTTTCATTAGCTGGAAAAAAAGAAGATTTGACTGAAACTTTTTGAAACTGTTGGCCCAGATAAGAACCGTGTGAAAAATCGATGTGGGAGCTCAGTTGTCAGTATGACGATGTGCTGACTAACTCTCGGAGGAGCAATGCAGAGTGGGAAGAGGGTTTTAAGGACGCCCACTGGAGATAAGACACCATTCACATGGGAACAACAGTAGCCTCCCCCCCTTTCTCTTTATTTCTAAAGTCACCAAATCTTTAGAGGAACAGAGCTGAGTATTTGCCTTCCTCAGATTGAGACTGGGATGACAGCTCAGGGCCCAGCGGCAAGCACTGTTGACAGTGGGAAAAGGGGAATGGGACGAGCAGAGTAATCTCCCTCTAAGCCGTGCCTATTTATCACAGAGGTAATGATAAGAATCAGATTTAAAGGTGAACCCTGAGATGGGTCAGAGCCTCACACAGGCGGTAACGTGATCTGCAGGAGAGCGCTGATAACCCGGAACAATACGGGGGGACATCTGTCAGATAAATAAAACAAACGGTGCAGAGCTATAAAAGGGGGACCCACGTGGTTTTTGATTCACAGAACAAATTCAGCCTCACTAAGAATAGGAAGAGAATGATGACCAGAGAGGGGAAACGGGGGGATGCTGAGAGAGAGATAAAGGAAGGAGAGGGGATGACTTATTTCCGGAATGAGGAAAAAGACCAGCAGAGACAATATGAAGAGTTTCCTCTGGGACGTTTTTCAATGAGTTAACTCTTTATTCAAACAAGCGAAGTGTCTTGAAATTAGTTATTGCAGATTACTAATAAATTCCATTTAATATTGTTATGGCGCTCCAAGTGCTTCATAATCCAATTTATGAACCACTTGGTTGTGAAACTTTACAATGGTGATTATATAAAAATGCGATCAATTTACAGCCTCAATTGTCAAATAGAGATCCGAACGATTTACACTACAATTATATAGATCCTGCAGGAAACCTTTAGTAAGAGCAAATTTCAAACTGGACATTATGTGYAGATTTATGRGTTYGTGCAACATCTTTTTTCTCCAGTTCAACCAATCAATGAAGCTTATTTTTGCAAAGGAATACCATTATTGGATGGGTCTGCTATTACAGTAAAGAGCCAGATTCCTGCTCCAATATACCTTTTGAAGAAAATAGAGCCATTTTTGTTTTGTTTGTTGATTTTTTTTACTACCACCAGTTGATTTCACACACCTTCATCCAGAGRCAAAGATCTAATCAGTGCTGAGCACCGATATGGATCAAATTCTTCTTCCTTGCTGCTAGTGGGCGTCTTGAGCAGATTGCCCTTTGCTCGATATGTCGCCTGGTGAGGTCACTCAGCAGCCTCAGAGACCCCTGGTCATTTCCCCTCTGAGGAACAACAGTGCTTTGACCTCTGGGAATCTTCCCTCTCTGCAGCGCGTGTGAGGTCATGTTTTCCAGGCTCTGCGCATGGTGTCGTGTTTTCTTGTCCTCTGTGTGTGCACTGTATCAACACGGCTCTGCAGTTATAAAAATAAAGCAAGGCAGACAGAAGCCTATTCTGTGCCATCTAGCGAACAATGGCTAAAAACATGTCATTGATGCTGTACAGGTTGGCCGTGGCGAGATAAAATGTGTGCAGTGTGTAAGTTGCGTTTGTCCCTTTTAAACGTCAATAGGACTGGGAGGGGGGAGGGGGGTGGCGGGGTGGACAGCTGCCTCCCACACAGTAAATTAATGGCTTCAGCTCCTGAGCATAGATGACTGATGACTTTCATAGAGAGTTCTGTAGCCCTATTGCAACTGTCTRTATCGTGTCTCCAGTGGGTCTGAGTCAGTGCATGTTTTCAAGCAACGCCAAGTCACTCCCCTGTGTTCTGAAAGATAAAGTTGTGTTGCTTTGCAGACTCCACTTTTCTGATTACAGCCTAAATTGTATGCAGAGCACCTKCAAAATAAATATATAAATGAAAGAATCAAGAGAATGTATTTAACCATGTTAGGCAGTATTGTTCAGACAACCTATATTTTTTCTTTCTAGTGTTTATTTTTTTCTCTTTTTTACGTTCCAAGCATGAAGCTGCTGTGAAAATGTTTTTTTTTCTTCAGAAAGTGCAAGGCAAACCATTTCCACCTTTTAACAATGACCCTATCATATGTTTTGTGAAATGAACAACATGCCTCATTTTCCTTTTTTTTCTGAGTATGTTTTACGACCATATCAGTGCATGCAGCATACACACAAGAGCTGGGGAAGTTATAAGTAAACACAACCATGACTCTGATGAGTCACCGTCCCACAGCTATGAGTCTGTGAGGTAATGTCTTCCTCATTTTATCTAAACACATTATTTTACCAGAGTTGCACACAACTGCACCAACATGAATAATACACAAATCACACGCCATCAAACATTAGATGAAGTCACAGTTTTTTTTATTCATGATGAATTTAGCATTTTGTTACTTTAATGCATAAATATTTTTTAATTTTTTTCTTCAAAAAAAACTTCTTAAATTCATCTAATTAAATTCAGTCTAAACCAGTTGGATGAATATTGCTAAAAGGTACAAGGGGTGAAAAAGATTTTAAAAAAAGTTTTAAGCAACAGTTCAGCTCTAATCAGATTTAAAGTGTAGTTTTATGGAAATGTCTTAAYCATTTGATAGGTTACGGTACTTGAAAAAAAATTAATAGATTGACCAGCTAATGGATAGCTCAAGAACAAAGTGGATTGATGCCATCTGATGACAACTCCATTCTGTATGTGAAAACAAACTAACAAACAGTTTTACAATGTATTCAGTTTTTCACAACAGGATTATTCCAAAMGAAATGTGATATTCATGCAAGATGTTCTTAGAGCTGCACCAGTATGCTACAACTAACTGCCCTGCTACTGCTACAGTATTTGCATGTCTGAAAAACCTTAGACCTTTATGTAAAAAACAAAAACAAAACAAAAAGAACCCTGATCCTCTAATCTGAAGTTGGTCAAAGAGCGATGTAAAGGAGATATATTTATTGTTTATAACTTTTCCACTTTATTGGAAAGCTCAAAACTGTCATTTTAACAAGTTAACCCTCTGTAAACTTATAACTTTGATTCACAAGTTATTGTTTTTTCCTATATTTTATCAGAAGTGGAGCAGTAACTACCTGCATGTGGCAGGCTCATGACCTGCTGTTTAGTAACAACACTAAACAGATTCACACCAATTCCCTCTACACATTCCTGAAGTTTTAGGCCCCATGCTGGAAATTTAGTTTTTAGCAACATAATGGCACATGCACTCTCAAGTATGTATGTAAAAGCCCTAGTATGGCTCTTCCTTCCTGCCAGCTCAAAAAAAAGTTATTTCTTTGACTCAATGAAAGTTTCTTTTCRCATAACATCAGGGTTTCCCCTTTGCTCTCTGTCTCACATTCTCCTTTCTTATCCATTCCTCTTTTCTTTGACTCCCTCTCTTGTATGCCAGTGTCTCCAGCTGTATTTTTAATCAAGTGAAGCATCCATAGAGACATGGGCATTTCTTTCAGAGCATTACATTCTTCCCCCCTCCTGTCTGCACTCATGGATCACTGGTTAGCTTAGAAATACAGCCAGCACAAAAGCAGCAGCTGACGTGTGGAGCTTAATGGCAATAATGGCCATTTTTAAGCCCAATCAATCACATTTAGTGGACATCTCCATTTTTTGCCAGTGAAAAGGTGTAAATAATATTCAAGATGATAAAAAAGAAACACAGGGCAAAAATGCCGGGTGAGGAAAAAAAACAAAAAAAACTTGGTAAATATTTTAACTGCTTGTTAAGATTTGGAGCGCACTACAAAAGGAGCATCTGTGCTACACAGAGCAGACTGAAAAGAGAGATCCAGATGGTTCTTAGAACTAAATGGTGAAAACTGATCCATGAACTAGGCAAACTAAAGCCAATTTATTTAACTATGTATTTATTGGGTGGGGGGGGGGGTGTCTGGGTTTGTGAGGATTTTTAGGCTGGGTCATGTGTGTGTTAATTCATGGGAAGCTTGGATAAGTGCTTTTGATTGTGCAAATGGATCTATAGGTCTGAAATCTCAGCACTTCAGCAAAACAGTCCTGAGAGGACAGAWTTTGTTGGACAGCCTATAAAGTGTGCAATGAATACCTCAGTTTGTTTAACTTTGCAGGACTCAGATATTTCAGTGTCTCTTTGACTCTTCTTTTATTAGTCTCCATGACTTGTGGTGTGATTCTTCAGACACGCAACACAGAAGGCAAAAGAAGAAGGCTGAGCATGGCTGTCTGCACAACAATGTGCATAAGTCATGAAAAAGTACATTACCTTTTTTGTGCTTTTCACAAGGGGKAAAAAAACGTGAATATTAAAACATAAAAGCAAACTTGTGACACGTGTGAGTGAGCGCGCGGAGTCTGACTCACTGAAGGTTCATATTACTCCAACTTTGGCTCTGTCCTTCAGCATAATTAAGGTAAATGTAATAAGAGAGAGCAGAGGACATAGCTTTTTCACAAGATAATATGGAAAATTTTACAGCTTTCATCCCTTCCTAATCCTCCCTGCTCTTTTATCTTGTTGGCTTTTTATTGGCTGTGCAGCTCCTGGGAACTTTACCCCAATAAAAAACAATCCTCGGGAATTTTCCACAGAAAATATATGCAGTATTAAAAAAATGGCTATGCTTTTTTTTCCCCTGATGGACATTTTTGTTTTAATCAAAGTAAATAAGTATGTGGGAGRCATGTAGTTCACATGGCTTCAGCATGAGTCAGAGAAAATCCAAGTGTATGGAAATAACAAGGATTCTCAGCAAAATGTGGCTGATTCTATCAAAAAGTCAAAGTCATGGATAAATCTGAGTGATTTATTGAAGCTTACTGTGTATATATATATTTTAAACTCTGGATAATTTTTGACCATTGCCAATATGGTTAATATGTCTGAAATAAATACTTTTCAAAATAACTTTAAAAGGAAATTACAATTGGAAWAAAAAGAAACGCAAGATGAAGCAAAACACTTAACCCTATTGTGTAAATTCTGGTAATGTATTACATTTCATCTGCAACTGCTCTCCTCATTCTCCATCTCATAAAAGCATCATAGTAGCAATAACTGAAGAGAGTCCTCCTGGAAATTTACATATTAATCCAATGTTAAAATCCACCTCCATTAAAACGTTTACTGGCTTGAATAAAACAGAAAATGCTTCATGACAAAATGAATCTCTCCTCTGCCAAGACTTTGTTCTGAGCAAGTTGCATTTCTATACACATAAATCCAGTAATGTCACAGTGCTGAGGTGTAATGCAGATTCTGCTGTAAAGAATTGTCTCTCTGAACACATCTTCTTAAAGCTCTATCTGCCATTGTTTTGGCAGGTTTTGCCAGGGGGCAAGAACATTCTCTCCTGCTGTAAAGAGACTCACTGGAACTTCCTCAGCTTGAACTGGGAGCTGAAAATCAGAATTAACGTGACAAAGAATTAAGCCTTTGAGATTTAGGATTGAGGAGGATTTTTCTGGGCCTTCCAGTGTTTTCTTCTTTGGATAAAGAGATTGGGTTTCTGAAAGTAGTGAAATAAATTTGTGAGAGCAAATAGTCTCTTCCCCCAGCAAAAAAAGAAAAAAAAATAATAATAATTGGGTTGAAGAAGAAAGCATCTAGTTCTACTATGGATATGGTGCTAGCAGACAGACACCCCTTGAACCAAGGGAAAATTTGAAATAAACACTTAGTAGAATTTGTTTGGTGTATGCGTTTTGGATGACTTTCAGCTGAAATTGCACCAAATTTTAGTTCAAAGTCTGTAAAAATGACTTGATGATTTGTAGCCCCTTTTTGTGTTTGTTAAGACTGATAAGATGTTGTGGCCATCTTGATTCAGTTCCAAAACTTAATTAGCTGTAGATATACATCCAGTGATTGTTATTCTGGTTTCGTCAAAGTTCATCTACTGGTTCATAATATATTTTGTTAACACAATAGACAAATGAACACATGCACAACCATATATGTCCTTACATTTCTGACAGCATTTCATGGCAGCTAGTAATAAGTCATTTCTCGTTTTCTGGTCTATTAAACTGCAGTGCTGTACAGATTAGCTTTAATTTTCATTTAAAAAAAATTCAAATCATTTTGGAAAAAAAATATTCTTGAAAAAAGTTACATGAAGAATGAATTGCACAAATGTCAATAACATCACACACACCCTTCTTGTTTTCTTCTTCTGTTTGTCCTTGTAGTCTGCATTGAGGGTCTTTGGTGCCACCTTTTGAATTGGAGTTTTCTCACAAATACTGGGCTTTACACCTGGAAACCTGATGGACTGTCAAGGACTGGGGGGACAAACGTTGTCACACTGTGTGCACTAACTTAACTGTGAATTTATTTATTTTATTTATTTATTTACCGTTATTTAACCAGGAAAGTGCTTGAGATCTCAGATCTCTTTTTTCAAGGGAGGCCTGAAGGCAATCTATTGTACAAGTGTTTTAGAGGTGGGGGAAACCGGAGTACCCGGAGAAAACCCACGTAAGCACGAGGAGAACATGCAAACTCAGCACAGAAAGACCCCAGGTCCAAACCGGGGCTCGAACCCAGGACTTTCTTGCTGTGAGGCGTGGGTGCTAACCACTGATCTGCCGTGCCGAATTATGAATTGTGCTTAAACCTAGCCTGGTCCTTGCCTTCCTTCACACTTCTGCTCCATTCTAGTTTCCCTTCTCTGCTCCGTCTGGGATTTCACCCATAGACAAGGATTTCTCCTGTAGAATTTTAACCAGGCCAGTCAGCAAACAGAAAAAAAGAAGTTTTGAATGACAATGTTGATTTTCTGCGCTGGTTTACTCTGACTGTAGTTTAGCAATGGCTGGGGAGGGAGTGAATGAAGCCATTCAAGTCTGTGGTGACAAGGCTCCCAAATTAAATTAAATTTGTCTCACAAAGGCTGCAGCACTCATTTACAGCCACCTTGTTCAGCTCAGTAGTTCTCTCTTCCCAGTAGCAGATGGTTATTTCTTAGCTTAGCCTCCTTCATGGTCAAGCTGGTGCACTGCATGCGTCACGGCCAAACGTTAGTGATGGGGTAAATCAGATTCAATCGTTTTAAACTCATTTACATTACTCATTTTCATTAACAAAAGACATTAGTGCTAAAGGCACGGATATAACAGACTCTGTTTTAACCAGTCTGAAACAACATTTAACACTTCTGTTTAATATTCTTTTAGTCTTTGGAAATATTGAACTTAATCCAGGTCCAGATAAAAATGTTTTTATGTCTGTACTGACCTGAGACTGTACTGATAGACTTGGAGGTGGTGTTGCAGTTTATGTTCACAAGAAATACTCACATTCTATAATATAATTGTGAACTGAGTCTGAATCTCTGCAATTAGAAATCAAGCTTACAAATCACCTTTCAGTAATGGTTGTTGTTACATATTAACCTCCAAGTGTTAATTCAACTAAATATTTAGCGCAGCTCACTGACATTATAAAAGGCATAAAATCAAAAGATTTTGTGATTCTTGGTGATATCAATATGAATTGGGCTGATAAAACTTCCAAAGGCCTGAAAGCAATGTCTATAAACTTAGGGCTTCAACAGTTAATTAAAGTACCAACAAGATTTGGCAATCTCCTAAAGTTGAAAGCCTCTTTAATGAAAGCTTATAGAATATCAAAAACTTCTGAAAATCGGTCTCGTTTAAACAGTTACCA
>NW_013952448.1:681474-691821 GCF_001266775.1 Austrofundulus limnaeus
GTGTATAATGATGTGATTGTGATGCTGTATTTCTGAGTGTTTTATGTGCTGCAGAACAGGAACCTGCTGTAAAACAGCAATTATGCTGAGTCAGGCTTTATTTTTATTATTTTTTTCCTGTTGAATCAATAAATCAAATCAAATCAAATCAAATCAAATCAAATCAAGAAATTGTTTCTCAATAGTGGAGGTTCTAGACCTTCTGTACGATGCAAACCATAGAACAAGGGGCTGATTCTTACCTAGCTAGCTTAAACCTTTAACATTTGAGAAAATAAAAGATATTTTGAACAGTAAGATCCTATAAACCAAAGTTCTTTTTTTCTGCTCTTACACTTAAACTTAAACTTGTTTTATCTTATACTTATACTCTTATAATCAACATTTCTCCACCTAACTGATTATTTTTATTAAAAGACACAGTTTTTCAAAAGTTCTGACCTTGCCAAACTCAGTTTCAGTTTAGTGGTTGTAAATAGTTAGTTTGGGATAACCAGCAGAGCAGCAGGATATTGACTGTGGGTCAGAGTCCATGGCCTGAGAGCAGAAGCCCACCTGGTGTTAAGATGGTCAGAGTCGGTGTGCCTCAATGCTGTGAAAATAATCCCATTATAGCTGCTCAGCATCAGATTGATGTGAAAACGATTCATTCATCATGTGAAGTGACAGCTTCAGCTCAGCTGCTCTGTCCGGTCACCTTTCTGCTCACCCTTTCCCTTCTCTTTTTCAACACGCCTACAGAGTTTCTGACAAGTCATGTAGAGAGGAATGAAGTTCAGCTGCTGCTGGAAGTGTTCTTTAAAACAAGCAATCAAACCAAGAAAGCTGTCATTTCAGTTTTATATTGCACATATACATCCTTAATAACATCATAAATGATTATATTACGCTTTTTAAAAAATAATCAGCAATTTGAGTGAATTAACTTGTTTTCTTAAACATTTGCAGCCTTTTAAATGCTAAACGTTTTTTTTAAAATTACATTACATCAGCCTAATCAAAGTATCTGGGTCCTTTGTGYTTCATGTTGGAACATCTTTTGAAAGTTGTACTTAAAGAGACATTCTTTAATTTTATGTGCCTTTGTTTAAAGCTTTTTGCCATGTTGGTGTAAAAATAATGTAACACTCTTCACATAGATTTACTCACTTGCCTCAGGGTTTGGAAGCATGAGTGTGTGTGAGAGCACATTACTAAAACATATTGTCAGGGCTTGAAACAAACAACAATATTGCATTCATTATAGGGTTGTTGTTTTTTCTATTCTATTAAATTTTTGGATTTCAGTACATCAGAATAAAACCAAAATGCTGATTATCTGAGTGCCAGAAATGCAAATTATTRTGCATATTTTAAATGTTTAATAAATTATGTCTGCGCAGGAGTCCCTAAAAGAAGTCACAACAACAGTGTTGTCAGTTAGCAGATGCCTGTAGCTTCTCAGACAGCTGTGTCGGCTCTTATGGAATGTCACAACAATCTGAATATGGCACCAATCAGCAGCTGCAAAAATGGTTCGATATACATAAACACATTCATGTTTGACAACAATGTCAAATAAAAACACTTGCTTAAATCTGTGGAGAAGCTAAAAAATGCTAATGTAGCGACACCTCCGATGTAGCAACACTTACAATAAATAAATAAATAATTAAATAAAATAAATCTTAAGAAAACGTGGAGGAGAAAAAGACATTCAAAACCCCACACTGCAAATGGAGTAAAAACTGAAAGAAAATACAAACTGATAAGAAGAGTGGGTGGAGCTGTGACTAATGAAACAGGGAACAGCTGTAGCTGGGTGTGGCAGGCTGACTGCAGGTGCAAAAAAGACTGAGGAAGAAATGGGGGAAAACACAGGAAAACACAGGTGAGGAAAGGAACAAACCAAACACAATAAAAACTGAAAACAATTATCAATCCATTATTTTTACCTGCTTCTTTTTTTCTGGGTCAGAGGGGTTAATATCCAGCAACCACTGTGCAATGGATGGAAGTCCCCTGGACAGGTCACAAGYYTATCACAGGGCTATGTGGAGACAACCATTCACTCTCTCACACATACACCTATAGCAAAGGGTGGCCAATTAGCCTAAAAAGTCATGTTTTTGCTTTGTGGGAGGAAACCGGAGTACCTGGAAAAAACACACACATGCACAGAGAAAACATGCAAACTCTACCCATAAAGGTCTCGACCCCGGATTTGTTTCAGCARYCTTCTTGCTGAGAGGCAACAGCTCTTGTAACTGAGCCACCGAAAAATACATWCAAATACAACCTCACAAACTTCAAACAGAGAAATAAACACAGAAAAGGCAAATCTTGACACAATTGTGCTACTTAAGTCAAAAGTGAAATAAGTGCAAAAGTACAACAAATAAAAGGCAACAATTCATCTTGCTAAAGGATAAGATTTATTATTGAAGAACATTTCGCTTATGTGTTATTTTTACAAGACAAAAAGCACTGAGGGGATTGAAACATATCTCTAGCAACCCATAAGTGACATGCCATTGTCCTGCTGCTGTTATTTGGCCTGCTTTTATTGTTTGTCATTATTCTGGAGCTGATATAACCTTGTGGTCTTGTAAATCACATTGCTTAAAGTGCCGATGAAAACAGGTTAGTGTCACAGATTGTTTGGTGCAATCAAAGGAAGAACCAAGGGACAGGGGATCTGAGACCTGTGACTTCTCTGATATATCTTTCCCAAAAGCCCACGAGCCATTAACCACATATCAAAGACCCAACAGGCTCCTCTTTCTGTTATCAATGTAACAAAGAATTATTTTGCACATGTAACAATCTGAGCAAAAGGACAAAGATTTCAAGCCTTGAAATAAAGTCAAGTGGGTTTAAACACTTGCATTATTAGATGAAAAGAATCCCTGTTTGTTTTATTCTGTCATAATTGGAAATAAAGAAAGAAATGTCCTTGGGGAAACAAATGTGGCAGCATGTCCTCTAAATATCTAATTGTTGTTGGGTCTGGTGCTGGCAGGACAATCACTGCTGTRGCAATCAGCAGCCGTGTGATACTGAAAGTCTCATAAATTGTATTTACCATTCCCAGGACCAGAACAATAGCCCCATTGGTAGACCCTACCACAGTATGCTGCATTTTGTATGATTACCATATTTATTGGATTTTTATTTTCACTGTGACAAAAGTACCATCTGCCAAAAGCAGCTCTGTTTAAGATAGGTGGAGGAACATGCTAAAGAATGGATCAGAAACCCCACACCCTTTTAGCACTGTTTTATGAAGAGGTCATTATGTTTTTTTTTTTGTTTTTTTTTTTGTAGAAAACATGAAATACATTCCATGACATTTAATATTAATGTGTCAATTACACAAATACACACATTCATGTATTTACATATCACATTTAGAATTTAAAAATTATCAAACAACTATTACAAGACATCAGACAATTCCTTCTCTGGGAAAAACAAACATGTAAAAACATTTAGGATTGTTTTAGATCAGGGATGCTCAAATCCTTTTGCAGAGAGGAACAAAATGAAAATTTATCTGAGGGCTGTACGCCAAATGCAATAATATAATTCATGAAAAACAAATACATTTTAAGTAAAGTTATTTTTTTCCTTTACTTTTTGTGATTAAGCTAGTAGCCAGTGTGGTGGCCCATGCTTTTCTGTTTGTTTTTTTAGCCTGTGCACTTATGCTCAAGCAGCAAAGGCTCATAGGGCCTTTCATGAACTGACATACTTATAAAGTGTGCAAACCTACATGTGTGCTTAAATCTAATTGAAATGTCTTAGTAGTCACTTGTATTTCATGTTTAATAGGGTGGTCCCAAAATACTAACTTCTAYTTTTCCAAGGTGCTTCTTCAGTTTTTTGTTCCATTTGGGGAAAAAATTAATGGGGTGAAATTTCACAAGATTTGAAAAATATTAACCAGAGCCGCTCCCTGATTTTGTGCCATGCGAGTGAAATTTTGATTTCTGATTCTGTTATTGCCAAGGCTACCATTTTGTTACATCTGCCTCAGGTCCCATTTTGARGCATTCAGCATCAACATGAACTACATTCTCATGGACCCATCAAAATGGGAGGATGATCCATCATTCTAGTCATGGCAGTTTCTGTGCGGCGTTTGGATGCCAAAGACCAATGATTAGGATGTAAGCGACTAATGATTAGGATGTCAATGAATTTAATAAGCAGGGAACTCATCCAGGATTACAATCAAGTGATCAGCAGTGGCAATAAATGCTACAAGTTGTTAGGTGGCATCGATGTCAGTTCCTGGAAGTGAAGAAAGTCATGACCAAATGCCACTCTTCAAGACTGTTTGTTCTCACCAAATATGTGAACAATGACACTTATTTATTTTTGTTTTATTTATTTTTTATTTATCTTTTAAGCCCATTTAAATGAGGTATGCATGTTTTTCATCCATCCATTATCTTCTTTCTTTCAGGTTCATGGGGGGTTTCTGGTACCCACAGCAATCATTGYGCAGGGTACACCCGGGGTAATTCACAAGTCCATCATAGGGCCACATAGAAACAACCATRCACTCACACCTAGGGACGAGTTACCAAAGTTGTTTTTGATTTGTGTTAGGAAGCYAAAGTACCTGGAGAAGAAGACCCACACATGCAAGGAGAGAACATGCAAACTCTACCCAGAAGGGTCCCCGGGCTGGGATTTGATCCGGTGACTTTCTTGCTGAGAGGCATCTGCTCTACCAACTAGGCCACTGTGCTGCCACTTTGTTTCACTTTGTATTTCAAATCTAAGCAAGCATGGTGACAAATGAGCTTAACCAATCTAACTTTCACCCCACATGCGGCAGTGGTTTGAAAAGTTGTATCGACACAAAATTTGGTATAAAGGATTTTCTTTGCAAAAGGAATGATTTTGTCAGGAAGCACCTTAAAAAAAATCACATTTTTATTTTTGGCATACTGTAGAGGACCACCCTAAGGTTTAATCTTAATACAATATAATTCAGAAATAAAGCTTAATAAAGCTCCATGAGTGAAAACTATCTGCACTACAGCCCCTTATAAACYGTAGTCATTGGGTCAATTGATACAATGTCTGTAAATGGAAATGTAGTGTTTCTAGGACAGGACATTACAATCCTATAATTAGAGCAACTGCTTGTAGTCTAAATCAAATGGCTTGGTGTCCCAGTTTTAGCCTGCAGGCCCGACATTGGGCACCTTTGTTTTATAACTTAGTGCCATTCAAAACATAATGACACATGCAGCACATCTTATAAATCATATAACTTTTGTGAGTAAAGAGAAATGGCAGTAACTTTCTGGCATATTCTGTGCCAGCAAGTTGTTCAACATCTTGACAATTTTTGCATTGGTTGACAACCCGTTATATTCTTCACAATTTATAAGTGATTAGAAATTAACAGGAATAAGGCAAATCTGAAAAACATTCTTCAGTGTGGAAGTGGTTGTAACATTAATGTGTACTTAGTTTTAGGAATATATTTATTGCTGTTTTTAGGTGTCCCTAACCATCCTGCTGTCTTATCATGGCTGCCCCGGCATGACTYTTTTGGACTGAGTCAGGATGAACGTACATGCTACAAGATACCCCAGTGTTTCTGACATGGATGGATCACACACATTGCAGTAGCCGGTTTCCATTATTTTTTCAAAAAAAAACAAAAACAAAAAAAAACAATGCCATAGTCTAGACATGAAGCCAGTGTCACCAATCCTTTTTCAAATTCTCAAACCAAATTACACCCCTGTTATGTCATCATGCTCCCTTACATCCCAGACTCTGATGTCCTGATAATAATACTTCAACATCTACATTAACAGTTGATGTGTTCCTATTTAACGCCCGAAGATGTCGGCAAGATCTGAGAATTTATTTATTTATTTTTTTCTGTGAAGGCCTTACTTTGAATAAATAACAATACATTCTTAGCCACATAAGCTGTGGTAGGATACAGTATGTATGTAAAAAGAAGGAAAGAAAATTAAATAACATTTTTAAGGATTGCTTGAAAGGATTCAGCAAGTTTTGGTAATACTGATGCTGTTCCAACTCTTCTCACGGGAGCAGTCCTGCATTTGTTAAAATTATTGTTTGATACCTTTTTTTTTTCCATTTAGAAAAAAAATATTTTAATTGTCTTTTAAGGCTCTTTGTTTTATAATAAATGATTTTTGCATGATAAACAATAAGCATAAAATAAAAAAATAAAAAAATAAACAAATACCGTAAATAAAATCATGTCCCAACTGGTTTATTTGGGTCACTGTGGTGCCCCTCCACACAGAGAGCTGAGAGGCCCGTGAAAGACGCTCCACTGGGAGCAAGGAAAGTGGAGAGACTGCCTCTTTCCTTCTCTCACTGGGATTGTATTTCTGAGGGTTATCAAGCGGCTCATTTAAATGAGGGCTGGTCACAGCAGGAACCAGCTGAACAAAGTTACCATTACCAACGCCTCTCCTGCGCTGCTCTCACTCTCGACTAATTGGGTTTGACTGCATTTGGTTAAATCCACRGAAGAAGGAGAAAGGAGGGTGGAAGGGTCTGCAGTGAAGCTGAAGTGTGTCAGTTTGTCCAGACATGGGGGCTCTTTGAAAAAAAAGCGGGGGGGGGGGGGGGGGGGGGGGGGGGGGGGGGGGGGGGGGGGGGGGGGGGGGACTACCACTCCCTGAGCTTGTTAAACAGAGATTGAAAAAGGGTGGAGGGTGAGTCTTGGTGGGTCACAGAACAGACCTAGTGAGTTAGAGACTGGAACAAGCCAACTCTGGTCCATACTTGCACAAGTACAATCACCTCTGGTGGTCCCAGCTCATTTCCTCAGTCAGCAGGAGGACTGACACACTGTGGACTGCAGTGCATGGACACCCACACAGGCCTGTAACACTTGAACATGTACACAAACACCCCTAATCCATAACCACTCCCACTGTAACCAAACCACTGTTGTTCTTCAAGTTAAACRTGGTCATCTTGCAGCACTTTGATTTGAACTTAAACAACATTTGACATCAGTGAAGGAGAAGTCGGAGGGCACCAACAACTCAATATGTTTGAATCAGCAGCTTTTTTTTTAATCCCAAGGGAAACACTGACACTTTCCCTCCCACTAAAACTAGAGCCACACAGTTTAACACAGTTACCTTCTCTGACATACTGCAAAGTCAGATAATGCTGACCATCAACCAACTGCATTCTGAGGTAACGGGGGACAAAGCCGATCAAAAGCTGTTTAAATGTCAGCCAACCTTAGTTTCAGATTCCCATAAACAAAGACAAATGATAACTTTAATGTCCTGCTACCTATTTCAGGAATGTTTCTTCCCCTCTTGCCCACCCTTTGCCTGGCATCATGCTAAAAAGAGATTCCTTGTAAATTTTATTACATCAGTGTCAAAAAGACTCCCATCAAAAAAGCAGTAAATATTCTAACAACGTCTAGATGCAAAGCCATTCCTGCTGGCTCCAGGCACTGAATTAGACCAGCCTGTTTCTAGTTAGACAGTCATTAAAGAGATCTTACAGCCACAGCAAATGGTTTCCTGTCCTGAGTGCTTAACTCCTGTAGTAGGAAATGTCCTAGGCCGTAAAGGGTGAACCAAACTTCCTGAACATTTTTTAAACTTACCACAGAGTGTATCCGACGTGTTCCATCCACTTCATGCGGCCAATCAAACCCGACCCTGCCTGACCCTGACATGGCACTGACCGTTTAAACAGGTGGTGTCCATTTCTCTGTGTTTAAGGTGGGAACGGCAGGCATCTTCAGTCGTAGGGAAAATACTCAATCTGGTTTGAAAAAAAAAATAACACCCAGAAAAAGTAAAAAYAATCAATGGAGGCTACATTGCTGTGAAAATATCATTCATCAAGGTGAATATTTTTTTAAGGGATTTTTTCAGAGGGTCAGTATTTTAGGTTGCAGCTGGTGTTGGTCATTTTTTTTTACCCCGAAACATAAAAAACAGGACTTCTCACCAAGAGAAATAAATCTCCCTTCCCAGCTACCTTCCTCCCTGGCAGCTGGTTAGCAGGCAGTTTATTCGCTCCCCTGACAGCAAAGGTGTTGAGACCTTAGAGGCAGAGCACCTGCTGACTCCACTTTACAAGTGACTCCGTCCTCTTTCTTCTACCAAAAACTGGATCTCCTGTTCTCATCGCACACTGTCTGGCCTCCAACTAAAGTAAAAACCTGGCCTGGCAGACAGCATGCATCATCTATTAGTCATGTGGAAACACATTCAGCTGAGCTAGATGTATAATGCAGCACAAAAGGGCTGGGTTTATTGCGCGCTTTGCTTTGTGCGGCCATGCACAACTCTCCATGCCAGAGGCACTGAGTTGAGACAAAGAGTTAAAATATGATATCACAACAACAGAAAGATGAGTGAGTAATATTCCTGGAGATGACTACTTGCATGACTGTTATGAATCAACACACTTCAGAGTCAATAAAAGTACTGTAAACGTCAACTTAATAGCCGGCTATTGAAGACATATGTGTTTTAAAAGGAAAAGATGAACAATGCCCAAGTTGTAAAATACATGGGGTTGCTGGTAGTTCATGTTCCTCAAGTCTATGTGCAATCTATACACCAGCAGTGAGACTTCAGAAATAAATACATACTTGCTGTTTTGTAGCAATGTTTAAAAAGACAAAATCAAAGTACAGAAAAAAGAGGAAAACATATATAAACACATATAAATGCAGTGGGTGTTGTTTTATGATGACATTGTCTACAGCAGCAGATATGTAACTCCAGTGCAGCGTGTTTGTAATAATGTTGTCCAGTCATTAATCACTGGCTCAAGAGAAAACAGAGAGTTCACTCATGGCAGAATCGGCCTGGCCCTGGGACGGAGATTAGAGGCCTAATGAAAGCAAAACAAAGCTGGACATGTGAAATTTATTGGCACATTTAGAAAAGCAGCCCCAGAAGGACACTGCCACCAATAATCATTTCAGAATCCCAGTCAAGTGCCGTTTCCTCAGCCAGACGCAATCTAGAGAGGGGATATTTGTGGAGTGGCTGAACAAACACAGATTTGCTGGTATCTCCATCTTTCCCAGCAGCTGGGAAGGCGGAGGGAAGGCAGGTCGCTGGTGTGTGCTGGCTGACACCCCTCCTCGCTGACGCTGACTCCTGGGAACAACATTCTCTGTCCTCCTGGCTCCTCCTGTGACCTGCCATGCTGTAACRTGCAGCAGGTCACTATCTCCCACCTCTGAAGTCCTTCATTTKCATTCTCTGCATCCCAGGAACTGCCAAGGTTTATCAACTAAAGGGACAGGACTACTCCCAGTTTTGCAGTGATTTTTCACTGTTGAATTTAACTTGTTGCTTTTGATTGTCATTCAAAAATATGGATGGCTCAAGATGTTTAGTTTTTTTGTAGTTGCTAAAGAAGCTTTAAAACACTAAATTGACTGATAACATAAAACATCAAATAGTATCAGTGTGATGTGACTTAATAACCATTAAAAATATTATGTAGCCAAATAAACTAATAAATATTATTTTTTGTTTCTTTTTTAGTTAGTTTATCAGAACAGCAAGGCACACATCTAGATAAAGGTGAAGATACTGTATCTGGTTCAATGGCAACTTCCCTTAATGTGTTCCACATGCAGCGAACTCAAAGGAAGAGGAAATGGCTCTTCAAATGACCTTTGTTCTCACTCAAAGCCATTCTGGAGATAATGACATCAACATCAATAGAAGACATTTGTGGATAACATCTTATTTTTTTCTTTTGTTAAAGCATTATCAGTTAGAGTGTTAACTATTTTGACACAATTTGCAGTCTTATTGAAGTAAATATTTATGAACATGTGGCCAAAGAAAATCTATAGGTGTCATTATTTGACAAGGATGTCAGAACAGTTAAGATGAAATCAGGTCAGCTTGGCTTAAGGATCAATGTGAGGAGGTGTAACGATACATTTATACTGCAACTACAGTTTACACGTTGAACATTTGCTTTGATAGTTCCCACTTGTTACTATGGTTATTTTTCTTTGTGTGTCTTTATACAAGAAGGTCAGTGATTATGCTTTTTTGATTTAACTCTGTTGTAGGGTAACCACAAATTAAAGTTGATTCCTGCTTTTGGCCTTTGCCCTTAGTAATTTGGCCTTTTCTTACCCATTCTTCTTGCACTGTAATCCTACACCACCCCCCTGAGCCCAGTTTAAATTATTCACTTCTCTAAACTGGCCTCTGGGTGCATCAAGGTTCAGTGACCTCTAGTCAACAGATCCAGAAATTCAGGAGATGATAAAGCGTGGATAGATGTGACACAAAGCGTGATAATCACAATGTTGTCATGAATTTACATACATTATTC